>NW_025822785.1:217779-220504 GCF_002878395.1 Capsicum annuum | reverse complement strand
CTTTGATTATTTGAATAAAGTTTAGATCTTTACTTGAAAAACGATATATTTGTTTTAAACATTAAAAGTTATTTCCTTTATGTTGAAAAGAATAGATAATATTGATTGTTTCTCCTTTTTTAATTTATTCTTTGATTATTTTGGATAAAGTTTAGATCTTTAATTGAAAAACAATACCCATGTCTTGTTTAAACTTATTGTTCGTAGATATATTTGTTTTTAACATTAAAAGATATTTCCTTTATGTTTAAAAGAATAGATAATATTGATTGTTTCTCCTTTTTTAATTTATTCTTTGATTATTTTGGATAAAGTTTAGATCTTTAATTGAAAAGCAATACCCATGTCTTGTTTAAACTTATTGTTGGTAGATATGTTTTTTTTTAGCATGTAAAGTTGTTTATTTTATGTTGGAAGAATAGTTATTATTATTTGTTGCACCTTAATAAAAATAGTAATTAGTTAAGTCAAAAATTTTTCATTTGCTTACTAATTATTTTAATAGATTTCAAAACCCTCATTTAAGATATGAAGTGCTAGCTTTATTTTTCATCCAAGATGTCTATTCTTCTTTGTTCGCATGTTGTCTTTTCAAAATGATAAGAAAGTTCAAACTTTTGCGGCTAAATAAAATTATTTGGATATTTTTGACTCATGCATAGTATGATTGTGAAACTTTTGCTTTGCATTTTTTATTTGTCGACTCTCATTCTTGTGCAAGTGTGCTTATTCTTGTCATTCAAAAATTGGTTCTTGATAGTTTCTTTTACTTTGAAATATGTCACTTTTATGCCTTGAACATATATTAATTTCTTTATCTTTTCTTTGCATGCAAAAAAATATCTCGAGTCTAAATGGACTCCTTTCCTCCTGCATTTCGTAATGGGTAAATGAGGCTCACCCCTTCGAGTCAAGTTCGAAGTTTAAACCCAAGGTTCACTACATGGTGTGA
Organism: Capsicum annuum; assembly: GCF_002878395.1. Lineage (NCBI taxonomy): Eukaryota > Viridiplantae > Streptophyta > Magnoliopsida > Solanales > Solanaceae > Capsicum > Capsicum annuum. The sequence continues at coordinate 219,552 of NW_025822785.1, read as the reverse complement.
GGGTGCTAGAAGATAGACAAAGGAGGAAAATGGCTCAAAACCCATTGATGAGGTCACTAAAAGACTTGAAAAGTCTCAATTTTTATTATTGTCTTCTTTTTATTTATTCATTCATTTCGGCCTCGAAGCAAAGTTGTATTTAATACAGGTGGAGCAAGACTCGAGCCAAAGGCTCAAAAAATAGTTTAGGATAGGTGAAATGGGTTGGAAGCCCAACTAAACTAGGACAGGTCTCATTGATTTGGGCCTAATGGCCTAAATCTTTTACTTTCTCCTCCCTTCCCCTTTTATGTGTTTATTAGTTTTGTTTAGACTTAGTTAAAATCTCTATTAAGTCACCTAAATCTATTTAACACAAGTCTTTTTGTTGAAAAAAATTAAATCACTATTTCAACAAATTAATCTTTTCGAAGTTAATCAAAAGACGATTTTCAAATAGTCCGGATAACCGCAAGTTAGCGGACGTTTTAGGTGCCTAACACCTTCCTAAAACGTTAATAGGAACCGCTTATCTAGAATCTCTAACTTAAAACTATTTTCCTGTTTTGAATCGTTTGACGTAACTTTTATAAAGGTTTCTTAATTCCTTTTCAAAATTAAGTGGCGACTCCCTTTCAAAAGTCAAAAATTTTTGTAAAACAGAAATGGCGACTTTGCTGGGGATTTTATAAAGAGGTTCTAACCAATTTTTTGATTTCGTCGTTTGATTAACTGTTTATGTGTTTAAGTGTTTTGATTCTGTAGAATTTAAATATCGCATCTCATGGCATATTCCTATATTATTTAAACTGTTTTGGGGTTTCGTGGGTATCTCGACCCCTATTGATCAATTCCAAAAATATGTTGAAAATACAAATAATTTATTAGCACGTGAGTCGTCTGATGGTTGTTTGTATTTTCAAACTCAAGTTGTCCATTTAAGAACTTGAGTTCAAACCCACTCTAGATACCTACGATAGAGCAAAACCAAAACTCTATTTCAGGCATGAGCCTAGGACGACCCAATACCCGAGCGGGGTACTGGGCCCATTAGAAAACCTGCCTTGCATCTATTGACCCCGAGTCAATTATAGATGAACCATATTTATGTGTTGAAGAAAATGTATGCCTGTCTAATTCAATCCATTATCCTTTGGGGGTCGGGAAAAATCTTGATTTGCTTACTTTTGTAAGAAGAATTTAAGTAAGATAAGCAAGAAATTGATCGATTTGGGAGGTTGCATCTAAGGCGCAGTTTGAACATCAACAGATGTCACCAATAAAAGAAGTGGATGAAGCTTAGAAGGCGAAGGTTGATAGAAGAAGCACTCAGGAATTAGTATTTTCTATCCCCTGTGTGGGAACGTGTCTTCTTTCATGTTATTTCCCTTTCCCTAAATATTGTATCCCTATTTTGTTATCATTTGTAAGCATTTATGCCCTTTTCGTGTCTATATAAGTTGGAGGTTAATGGATTGACTTCGAGGAATCATATATTTTCTTCAAAAATCGTTAGGCCTGAACCTTTGGCTCAAAAGGGTCACCCCAGCTAGGATACGTGTTATTATAACGTTTTTTTGTGATATAACTGTTTCATGTGCTTATATGTGTATGTTTGAATAAAAGGAAACTTTATCCACTAGGTCCTATGGACGAACTTGGCTATGACTCAAACAACTCTATGTGGTTATTTCATGTCAAATATTTTCCATTATTTATCATATACAGAAACTAACACATCTGCCTTTGAGTTGTTTTACTTTACAGATAATAGAAATTACACTGTGTTGATAT
>NW_025822785.1:185282-214779 GCF_002878395.1 Capsicum annuum | reverse complement strand
GTTCAACTGACAATGTGACTGATTTATTCACCAAATCTTCTCCAATTGCAACTTTCAAGAAGATGTTGCACAAGATCGAGATGCAAAGGTCAAGGATGTTCTCATTAGGGGGAGTTAATATGCGATGTACTATTTTTTCCTTACGAGGTTTTGTTCCACTGGGTTTCCCTTGTAAGGTTTTTAATGAGGCAGCCGAAATGCATATTATTAGAGATGTGTACTCTTTTTCCTTCACTAGATTTTTTTCCTACTGGGTTTTTTCTAGTGAGATTTTAACGAGGCACATTATCTACCAATTAGACATTCAAGGGGGAGTGTTATAAATGTATTTACATTATAGTGAATGTCTATCAAGATCTATTTGATATCTATTAGGATTTGAAGCATCTGTCTTTTACTCAAACTAGGAGTAAATTTTCCTTATAAATAGAGGGGTTTTGTTCATTGTATTGATAATCTTATGATCTCTCATCCCCCAAGAGAAGAAATAAGAATCACTCTCTCTATTCTCTCTACTCTTCTTCTTCGTTCTTTATAGTTTTATAACTATATATATATATATTACTTCTATATAAGCAGGCAACTGACGTTTGACATGCCGGCTTTCAGTTGTCTGCTTACTCCGTGATTTTACTATAGCATCCCTAAGTAATTATTATAAGACATTTACTTATTAAAAAAAAATAATATTTAATAAAAAATAAAATAGACATTTATGATATGGTTGTTTCAGCTGTTTCAATTGTAATTTTAATGTATCACTTATAATTAATTATTTTGAGTCATTTAAGTATTTAAAAATTGATAATATTTATTTTATAAAAGGTAAAATAAACATAAAATGATAAATTAATTTTTGATGTTTTAAATTAATTTGTCATCTTATGTGAGGCCACTTAAATTTTTTTCACAAGTATTTTTTATATCAATTTTGTTATATCACTTTTAATTAGTTATTATGAGTTATTCAACAGATTCTGATTTCGCTATTTCAATCGTGATATTTGGTTTACTCTCGCAATTATATTAGTGTATTTTAAATTGAAATAGTTAAAAATATTATAAATTACAATAATTAAAAAATTAAATTACTTTTAAAGTCTAAATTCACCATCAATACCATAAAAATTTAAACAAAAAGACTATTATAAATTACAATAGCAAACAACTTAAAATAGTACATTAAAATGGCAAAAAAGTACTATAGATTATAATATTTAGCGATGTCATATTAATTAGGATAAAGGGATATTACTTGAAAATTTCGTTGAAAGTCATATAAATTTAAATTATAATAATTAAAAACTTAAATTACTTTGAAAGTCTAAATTCACTATTAATAGCACGAAAGTTTAAACAAGAATAGTATTATAAATTACAATAGCAAATAGCTTAAAATAGTAAATTACAACGTCGAAAAAGTATTATAGATTACAATATTTATCGATATCATATTAATTAGGATGAAGGGATATTACTTGAAAATTACGTTGAAAGTCGTATAAATCATAATAAAATTAAAACTTAAAACATCTAAAATTATATATAACAAATCTAATTAACTTTCATAAATATTAATCAGTGTTATATAAATTTAAATAAAAAAATAATATATAATATCTAAAAAGTAGCACATTGGATCGTGCTCACACGGGCTCTAATATCTAGTTTATATATATTTTGAGAAATAGTCCATGAGAACAAACCAATGATGTGAAGTAACTTTTATTGTATCCTTCTGTTAAATCAAAATTAAAAGATTATATGTGTGTACACACACATTTATATTCTCTTTTTAAAGGAATGAACAGAATCGGAGAAGAGTCCATGAAACAACTTCCAATTAACACTTTCATTGAAATTACTTACGGGAGATTTCTTTTTCCAACAAATCCTATCGACAATTTTCAATAGCAATTGTTTTGATTTAGTAGGGTTGTTATTAATTTACAATCCAAGTTCTATTAATTATTATGGGAGACTAAATTTCAATTTTTCTTAACTTAGTAAATTATCTAAAAGTCGATTATAGGTACTTTTATTCTGACCGACTTTTTTCAATTCGTTTTGAACTCGGCTTTATCTCAAATCAAACGGCAATCATATTCTTAGTGGCATATGAATTTTATACGGTGAGTGATAAACGTGCAAATGCATGTTCGCATAGACTAGTAGTAGTAATACTAATTAATATCTTCTTCTTTTTGTTTTTCTCACTGAGGAGCTGTTGTTAATTAAATTATACAATTTGATTACGAGACTCTGACTAAGCACCATCGAGGCTCCAGTGCTTGGGGCATATAACCCGGCTGACAATTTTATTGGAATTCTTATTCAATGCATTTACCTTGGCCGTCTATGACACGTTGAAAATTAAAATTAAACCCAAAAAAAAGGGAAGAAGGAAAAAACAGAGAGACAAACGGGCGTCTCTTTTTCTCGTTTGCACTCCCTTCTTGATAAAAATAATCTATTCCTAAAATAAATACTTCTACCTAGTAGCATGTTCATGTAAATTATCAGATTAATTAAACGTTAATGTTCTTCCAGGAGGCGATGACAATTGAGGATAACAAGCTCCTCTGAGCTTGTTATACCTTTGAAGATCGAAATTCCGAAGCTTCATGAGTCGCTTTTGCTTAGCGACAAATCGGCTCTGGAAAAATCCTTCGAAAGAAGGCTCTTTGGAGGTCTTAAGGAAAAAAGTATAACCAGCCATGCAGTAAAAGGATGTAACGTAAAAGCAAATTGGTTCCATGACATCCCACGAGAGTTCCCAGAATGTTAATCTCATGAATGCTGCTGTCTGAATGACAAAGTAGCCTAGCCCACACCATAATTCTCTGCGCACCAATGACTCTGCTTTCTTGTCAATTATTGCTTTGTCCTCTTCCATTTGGTTGAACTCCTCCATCATTTGTGGGTCATTTGTGTTCGCCAAGGGCATAGGCAATAGGCCTTGTAGGGATTTCACTACCTGTAAACAAAAACAGAGGACCAAAATATTTGGGTAAAACTAACTCCACTTGACAATACCTATGTCGACATCCGACACTGCTTCAAATAAAAGTATTTCTCAAATATGTGTATATAGAAAAAATATACTGTATATATTTTTTAACAAAGACGTATATAGAATTATAATGATAACACCATTGGAAAAACATACGAAATGTATATATTAATTTGGAATAGGAAATAGGCTTCGAAATTGACATTTTCCTAACCTACTTTGTGACAATAAGTGCTACTATCTCCCTAGCTATTGTATAGATCCTAAATTTGTGATTCTCTTACTCCTTTCCTCCAATAAGAATTTGGCCTGGGCTGCCCAACGCGTTGTTATGCATATTATATTATACTAATATTGCTAGAATTGACATAAGAGGCTTTCTCTATGACAACGCAAACGAATTCTCCCCAACTTCATTTGTTATTTTTCTAAAGAGTTGTCTATCGTCAAGTAATAGAAAAGACTAGTGGCCAATTTGAAAGAGGATTTGTGAATAGATAGCTAATCCTTTTTCATGGACTCCACGATAATTGGATGTCCTTTTCCTCTTAACAATCCACCACCCTCACCAACCTCCAACAATCCATCAATTAAAATTTTAGCATCTCATTTTCTCTCCCCAATCAGATATGTAAAAACCAACACCCTCCAAAACAAGTTTGATTCTTTGGTGAAATTTTGGGTCTTTGAAAATGATCCGACCGGTCCACTCCTTTACAAAAGTCACCAGAGATCTGGAGTAACTTTGATTCATTTTCCTGTCTGGAGAAAAAAACATGAAAAATGCTACTATCAGTTTTCGGTAGACACCCAACCTTTAACAAACAGAGAATGCAAAACATTAGCAACTTATTTCTATGTAACGCTGCTAATTACCAACGAATTGTCACATAGTTGTAATTTATTTTTAAGCGTCTCTGTCAAAAAAACAGTTACGCATAGCAAAGTAAAAATATTAGTAATAATAAAAGATGAATGGAAAAAGTGAAAAAAAAAAACAACCTGATCAGGCCGAATGAACACAACGTCTCCCAGAACAATTACAGTTCCAGAATCATCTAGAATCTTCGCGAATTCGATGCCCTGTTCACTATTCAAACAATTTCCAGAGCAAATCTGAAGAAATTCCGAGTATGAAATACAACTCTTTTCAATCTGATTTAGCCTCAATTTCACCATCTCCAATTGTGATAACCTTAGCACCTTCCTCGCATCCGCCACTGTCAACTTCCCCTCCCACTCTTGTGGCGGCAGGAGTCCATCGAGTTTGATCCTGCTTCTGCTTATATCCATTTCACGGAGTTTCTCGATGAGAGTTTCCCCGGTTGGTATTGACCGGAGCTCCAGAGAAGTCGTCGGAGATGAGTACATAAATCGGCGGTGGATTAATCGCCGTAAAATTCCATTATCTTCTTTATCTGGGGCGATTTTGTTATCAGGACGAGGAGGGGTAAGTGTTCTGGCGGACATTGATGATGAAGATATACGACAAGCGGAAATGAAAAAACCGGTAGTTTTGTATGCATTGAAAAGGCGCTGAGCTAGCGTATTTTTGAAAGCCATTGATAGATAAAAGAAATACTAGTAAGTATATTATTTGAGAGAGAAATATTGATTTGGAAAAATGGTAGGCTTTAGAGGTTTGAATTGTTCAGGTTTTTCAACGATGAAGAAAGGAGTCATGGGTTAGACATATTTATAGGTACATTCATAGTGACGAAATGACAGCCAAGCTAGTATGTTAATCCAGTTAAAGTAACGGAGCTTGTAAATAGCTACTACCTCGTCATTTAATCGGAGACGAAATTTAAGAAATAAGTAGACACTTTGTAAAGTTTACAAAATTATAGTTATTTTTTTTTAATAAATGAGATCACTAAGGATAAAATGAGAATAATGTCATTAAATAATTACCAAATAAGAAAAGATGATATTATTTTTGAGACGAATCAAAAAACAAATGATCACATATAAAATAGGACAGAGGAAATACTTAGTAATTTTTCTCTCTTACGTTAATTTTACTTGTGTATATCTTAATTTTATAAAATGATAAGTATTTGAAATTATTTATTCAGTAATGACGATGAGAAAAATGATGAATGGGAGATGAAGATATTTTCCATCGTGACACACATTTTGTTTTATACATTTTCTAGACATTTTAACAATATTAATTTTAGCATTTTCTTGTCAACATATTAATTTTACCATCAATCACTATAATTTTTTTAATATGTAGTAGGAAGATTTGGCCTCATGTAGTTATGAACAGAATGTGAAAACATAATTAAATTAATAAAAAAATAATTAAGTAAATTCGGGTTGTGAAAGCATTTCATCTGCTTTCATTTCTATTCCTTGAGTAAAAAAAATAAAATTAATTATCTGTAGAATGTGTTCTAAAAATAAATCCAGTAACAAATATTTTGTTTTAGTATTTTGAATATCTTGTTGTATTCATTAAAAAGAAATTAATTTTCACCAAAAAGTAAGAAAGGTTCATTAGAATTAGGATGAATGAGATATTCGCTGTAGAAAAAGGAATATCCCCTCAATACGGGGCAACATCCTTAGTAAACCTTATATGGTGAATCATTTCGCTTTATGTCGTTCTTGTTAGAAAAAATGAAAATATATTTCAAAAGAAAGTGTCATCATTGACTATGAATATATTGAGATTTATTTTCTGCATATTAGTGTAAACAAATGTCTATATTCAACCATCGATATGTTATTATTAATAATATCGATGAGCCTTTATTTCTAACCGTAGTCAAAATTATGACAATATATATTTATTCACTTATTATCAATATTGAATGAATAGTAACTATTTGTTACAATTTCTATTAGAGCAATCAATATGGATCAGGTTCATTGGGTTGGCCCGATTCGACCTGTAATTTGATGGAGTTGGACTTCAATTTTCGTAGTCCATTTAAGAACTGAGCTTTTTAGTCCGACCCAGATAAGCCCGTGGTCCATGAAGCTTGAGCAATGTGGGTTGGCTAGTCATGGGCCGATTCATAAGTCAAATACATGCAACTATTTAGATTGCTTATTAGTATTTTTATTTGATTGGAAGGATATCATATCAAAAGTTATTTAATTTCGCTATTAGGACTATTTTTTGATGTATTGGAGACTTGATTAACAAGTATTAACACTATGTAATCTTGTCTGGTAATATTTATGTTTATTAACATTCTAAAATTAAATTATAAAATATTATATTTTAAAGGGGAAAGGACATAGGTTGGCCATTTAAAAAAAAAATGACCCACAATTTGAAAATGTGGACAACTGTAGCCAGTCGGCCTAATGTATTTTCCCTTTTTAGCCATTTGGCCCAATTGGACAAATGGAGTCTATACTCAATTGATAAACTTTTATACCACATTGATACACTTTTATACTATTTTGATACACTTTTTAAAAAAGAGAAAAGAAATTTTATGCAAATACATGCAATCCCTATACCCAATTGATACTCTTTTATGCCATATTAATACATTTTTATAACAAGAGAGAAGAGAAACCTATGCATACATATGCAGTGTCCATATACCCAATTGATACTTTGTTATACTAGATTTTAGATTGATACACTTTTATACCACATCGATACAGTATATATACCATATAAATACACCTTTTACAGAGAAAATTTGTGCAAGTATATACAATAACTGCAATTAAAGATTGTATAGAATGTATTGAAATTATGTAATTATCATATAGAATGGGTATATAAACTGTAAAGTTATCGTACAAAATATATTTTTTATGGTGTAATTAAAAACATAAAAATAAAATAAATAACATCATCAACTAGCTAGAAAAGAATAACTACAAACTTATATTTGATTGTTTAGACAATAAAGAGCAAATTATTATTTTTTGTACTAAACCAGTAGGAAAATGTAACTAAAAAAAAAAAAGCTAAAAAAAAAAAGAAAAGAAAAGAAAAGAAGTAAAATGACAACTACAAAAAACGAAAATAAAAAGAAGAAGAAGCGGAAGAAGCTTACCAAAGTTGGTCGCTATTTGATCAACAAATGCGGTTATAAATTGAAAATTAAACATTTGACTATTTTTTGAGATTAGTTTCAGCTGAGTTAAGCATATGGAATGGCTATTTAATGGGTTTTTAGTTTTAGGGTCTATTTTTAGGATATTATTTTAATTTTAGGTGTCATATTTATCTTTTTCCCTTTTTAAAACGTGAGCTGGCTCGTGAGGCCCGCAACTCACAGAGTAATGATGTGAGGTTGATATTTTTTGGCCCATCATTTTGACGGGTCAGCTCGACCTGACCCGTCAAATCAAAACCCATATGGGCCAGCCCAAATATGTTGGGCCGACCCGTATAGACAGCTCTAATTTCTATGTCGGGCATTACATGGAAAAGAAATAGCAACAGATCATTTGCTTCATAATTTGCCTTCAGTGCTTTTTATTAGTCAATAATATGATCGTCAGTGAGTATATTTGTCCTGTGAAATTATATTGTGCTGGATTTTTCTTTTTATTGAACCTTTGCTAATTTTTTGCTTTTAATTATCGCTATTTAACGAGTGTGAGTGGCAGATGATTATCATACTTGCTTTCAACTGTCTCCTTCTGGTCCAGCTATCTCCTTCGGGTGACGAGTATTTTTGAGATTTTATATTTTTTATTTTAATTAAATTATTTTATTTTTATTTTTAATCTGTTATATATTTAAAATTACATAAAAATATTATAAATTATAATAATTAATAATTTAAATTATTTAGACACACAAAATAATTTAATTGACTCAAAATTTTATCGGTGCAACATAGATTGAGATATATTATTTAGAGATTTAGTGAAAGATAATATAAATCACAATAATAATCAAATTAAAATCTTTGAAAGATGTATGAATTTTTTTTTCGACTTTTCAAATTCTATCAATGTAATATAAATTGGAATAGATGGAGTAACATATATTACTTGAAAATTATGTTAAAAATCATGTAAATTATAATAATTAACAACTTAATATATATAAAGCTATACAATAAATTTAGTTAACTTTCTGAAATATTTCATTAGTGTCACACAAATTGGGATAAAAAAAGTAACATATAATATCTAAAAATTGTGTAAAGCTGCAATAAATTAGTAATTAATAACTTAAAATATTTATAAATCATATAAAAAAATTAATTGACTACTTAAATTTTATCATTGCCACATAAATTAAAATAAAAAAGTAACACGCATATACCAGCACTGGCCCCAATTTCTATGTTTATGTAGAAAAGCTTAGAAAGAACGACCCTCTTCTCTCTAAAATCCCAAATGTTGTCATCAACCACTTCACCTTGCGATCCAGATCCACCATCACCGTTACCTCCGCCGGATCCACCAGACCTAACCCTAGACACCATGGAGGAGGACCCCCCAAAGAAACCATCCTATAAACAAGTAGTTGAAGCGCACTCCGATCTCAACCTTGGAAATGTCGAAGTCCTCTAAACTTCGAAAACTTGGAAAAATCATTTGTTGACCCCGACGGAGATGCTATTCAACTCTCTGAAGAAGACAAGTGTAGGCTTTACAACCCGTGGAAAAGATCTATTATCTTGAAAGGCGTCGGAAGGAGACTGAACCACCAATATCTCCGTTATTGAAACTCCAAAAAAGTGTTATCCTTATCAACCTAGGTGAGGGTTATTACACGGTAAAATTAGCACTTGAAGAGAGCCAAAAGAAGATCCTACTAAAAGACCCATGGATCTTCGCAGGCACGTACATCTTTGTAAGGGTGTGGGAGCCAAATTTTGTGCCTTGCCAGTCAAAAATTGCTTCCACAGCAATCTGGGTCAGGTTACCATCGTTACCAACAAAATTTTATGACAATACTATCCTTCAAAAAATTGGAAAAAAAATTGGTTGCCTGCTGAAAATAAATACGTGTACTTCTTCTTCCCTCAGAGGACGCTATGCTCGTATTTGCGTACAAGTCGAAATGGAGAAACCTCTTTGCACATCCGTACTGATTGGACATCACGACCAATCGATCTGCTATGAAGGAGAAGGAATCTTGTGCACAAATTATGGTCGTCTGGGCCATACGATTAGAGCATGACCATACATACAACACATTAGAGAAGACACAGGCAACACGGAGTCCATCTCTCCTCAATAGGTAGCATCAGAATGGCAGACTGTCACGTTTGCAAAAAAAGGTACTAAGGTATCGAAAAAGGGGAAGGCCTCAGCACCAAGTATGAATCAGCTCAACAAGCCTAATGTCAAGACGAAAACTTTTGACCGCAAATCAGGTAAGTTTCTTGAAAAACCCCATCGAAATCCACATCCTCCGACAGGCGTCGATACGCTTAGTGGTTCGGGTAAGGATAATAGTACCCCAAATTTGGACCACCTAAATTTGGACAGGCCCAACTCGGTAAGAAATGGAAAAAGGCCCATCTCTCCAACTTTCAAAAGAGGACCAACTTTTGGCTCCCACGGCCCAAACTCCCAACAAGGAAATACCAGTTGGGCCCAACAAAAAGGTGCAAAGCCTTTGAGTATGAATAATCGCCCGGATAAGGCCCCAAACAGTTCTTTTAATGGTCAATCTTCTTCTTATAAAAATAGTAAGCCCAATACGGGCTCCACTAACAAATTTGAAGCCCTTAATCACGTTGACACCCTGACCCCTCAGAGTGACGTGACTATCCCCAGTTAAATCAACCAGCCAAACAGTCTGCTCAAGCAGACTGCCGCCTCTGGAAATCTCTTCAGCTCCCCTTCTCACCATCATCATCCTATACATTTTGAAAAGGATAATGTTTCCACTAAGACTTTTCATAAATATCCCCTCTGTCCTACTCCACCTTCTCAAGCTATCTCCTCACAAAATGCACTCCTCAGAACCCTCTCACATGAACCACCTCCCCATAGCTCTAATCTCAGCACCATTGTCTCTGGACCATACACCAACCTTTTAGTTGGAAATGAAACTACAGAATATGTCGATACCTTTTAAGGGACAGTAGAGGGGAGAAGAGTACGAGTAATAATCCAAAACCCAGAGTATCTCGCATTGTTGGTCAAGGAATACCTGAACAAAAGTCTAGCAAGTTATGGAAACAACCTATGGATGACCACCCTACTGGCAGCTGCCAACCAACACCCAATAGAGAGCCTGTCAACGGAGACACTCTCAGCCATCTTGAATCAAGTCTCACAGACTTTTCCTTTTTTCCCTCCACCAAATCCTCTCCTGCTCCAGAATGGCCCCTCCATGCTTTCACTGGAAACTTTTCTTTCTCAAGTGGAAGTCCATCAGGACATTGCCATTTCAGAGATATGGGAAAGAGGAAAAACCCTGGAAATATTAAAAGTAAATAATCGAGAAATGAAAGCTATTCTAGCAACCATGAAAACTCCCATAACAAAAGCAACCACTCTAAACAAACAGATAGGGTTAAGATTCGTAGAATTAGTAAACGAGATGTAGGTAATCCTGATTCCATGGATCTTAACCAAGTTCACAATGAGCATCAAATACCCAAGTGTTCTGACAAAGAGAAACTTCCTGATATCTCTAAACCCCCTGAAAATAATGATCAACATCAACTCACCACAGTCATCCCTAGACCCTCCGAACAAAGGGAAATCAGTGACTGTGAACTACTCTCCACCTCACAACAAAATGATGATGAACCTAATAATATGGAATGCTAGGGGTGTAAACAATGTCAAATTCAGGCACCATTGCAATGATATGTTACGCCTCCATAAACCTGTCATGCTAGCTCTCCTTGAAACTAGAATGAATGATCATCATCAGCTAACTCAAAACCTTGGCTATGACTGTATGATCCAATCTTTCGTCATTGGTATGTCCGGTGGGCTGGTACTTATGTGGAATAAGGATATGTTTAACATCACGGACATATCTATCACTCCTCAAAGCATCCATGTTGTTGTTAAGCTAAATTCCCCACCCTTCTCATGGTTCCTTAGTATAATTTATACTAGCCCTCATGTTAATACTAGGAAATCTCTTTGGGAGAAGCTCTCCCTTATGGCTAACACTATAGTAAATCAACCTGATACTAGCTGGCTGGTAGGGGGAGACTTTAATGAAGTCCTTTCATCCCAAGATAAACATGGGGGTAACCCCATAGCGACCAGTAGAGTCAATATGTTCTAGAATTGTGTCAATTACTGTAGGCTAGTTGATTTAGGCTTCAAGGATAGTAAATACACTTGGACGAATAAAAGATACCGTCACCGTAATAATCTTATCCTTCAAAGACTTGATAGATGTCTAGCTAATGTGCAATGGCTTCATCTCTTTCTGGAGTCTTCTGTAACTCATCCCCCAAGAACTCATTCCGACCACTGCCCTATGCTGGTCCATCTGAATGCCAAACTACCTCCTAAGGAGAAACCTTTTAGAATGGAACCCATGTGGTGCTCTCATTCGGACTTCCCAAACTTGATAAATCAAGCCTTCCAGAATAGTGAGGATCTTACAAGTTCCATTAACTTCTTTCAGTCAATTATTATTCCTTGGAATACATGTCTTTGGTAACATCCATTCTAAGAAGAAAAACCTATTAGCAAGACTAGCTGCGATACAACGGAGCCCTCACTATCCCACTAGTTCCTTCCTCCATAATCTTGAAGATTCTTTGACTACCCAGTATAAGGAAATCCTTATATTAGAATGTGAATTCTGAAAGGTCAAATCTAGGGTTAATTGGCTAACTGAAGGAGATGCCAACATTAGTTTTTTCCACACTTCCACTCTTAACAGAAAAAGGAAAAACAATATCAATGTCCTCAAGGATGACCTGGGTAACTGGAGGTACTCCCAGGGGGATATAAAAGACTCAATCATGTCTTTCTACAGAACCCTTTACACTACTGAGCACTCCACTTCCACTAGGAATTGCATCACTAACCTCTCTGTTACTGGTTCAATTCCTCAAACTGCTTATGCTCTGTTAGACAGCCTTCCCACTATTTCTGAAATAAAAAAAGTTGTTTTCAGCTTTAAACCCACCAAAGCTCCAGGTCCGGATGGCGTTTACCCTCTCTTCTTTCAAAAATTCTGGGACTCTACCCACACTCAGCTTATCTCTTTCTGTAACAAAGTCTTCTCTGTAGGTACAACGGATAAAGAGGTGAACAAAACTTACCTCTATCTTATCTCCAAGTGTCAAAATGTTGTTACTCTTAAGAATTACAGACCTATTGGCCTCTGAAATACACAGTACAAGATCATAACCAAAATCATTGCCAATAGAATCAAACTGTCAAAAGGACCCTTGACATCTTTAGCTCCTTATCAGGTCAAAGAGTTAACAGGACCAAATCTAAGATAATCTTCTTCAAAAATTGCTCCAGTGATGTCACTAACAACATTTCCACTCTTTTGGACATCTCTACTAGCAATAATTTTAGAAATATCTAGGCTTTCCTATTTTTCACAGACCCCCCACTAATTTAGATTTTTAGTTTATCATTGATCAGATGAAAGCTAAACTCTCAGGTTGGCAAACCAATATGCTTAACTGGGCTGGCAGAACCACCCTCACTAAAGCCACTCTTAATAGTATTCCTTACCATTCAATGCAATACATAGCCATTCCAGCTGAAGTCCATAAGCACATCGACAAAATCCAACGAAACTTTATTTGGGGCACCACAGACACCAAGAAAAAAAATGGAAATGGTTAACTGGGAAAAGGTCACTACACCAAGGCATCTTGGTGGCCTTGGCATCATACAAGCTTGTCACAAAAATATTACTGCCCTGACAGCTTTAGCTTGGAGGTACACTTCAAATCCCCAGTCCCTTTGGGCCAGAATCCTGACTAATAAATTTTCCAGATCTAGCAGAACCCCCAGAAACCAATCCCAGGGTGTCTCCAGAACTTGGAGGAACATTATCAAAGGTCTTGATATCTGTTCGAAGGCTTCTATGTGGATCATCCACAAGGGGGATAGAGTAAATTTTTGGACTGATAGATGGCTCCCCAATAGCGAACCTCTTAGCAGTAATATTCAGGGTCCTTTGCCTCAAAACATGTTGGACCTGAAAATCTCTGACTTATGGAAAAATGGTTCCTGGGATTTATCTTCTATACCCTTCCAACTACCTATGACTATTACCCACTCCATTCATCATACTTTCTTTCCTGATACCTTGGCCCTTACTGTTATCCTATTTGGACTATTACTGTAAAAGGAATTTTCACTACTAAAAGTGCTTACAACCTCATCAGTTCTACAACTCATCCTTTTCTCTGTCATAGCCATTACAATTGGATTTGGTGCTTAAAGATCCCTAACAAAATAAAACACTTTCTTTGGCTCCTAAGTCATAATAGGCTCCCTTGCAATTCAACTCTAAATCGAATGAGTGTACCCTTAGAACCCTATTATAAATTCTGCCCGGACCAAGATGAGGATATCCCTCATATCTTCTGGCACTACACTAAAGCCAAGACACTCTGGGATGTTTTGCTCTGAAAGATCAATTGTAGTACCCCAAATATCATTAACCTTAACAGTGAGAACTTCCTAGAAACTGTTAGGAACTGGTCTGCTAACAACAAGGCGGATCAGTACATCAACTTTCAACCTCTAATCTCTTTTTGTTTGTGGGAAATTTGGAGCTGCAGAAATAATAACTTGTTTAACAACTCTAATGCTTCCCCCTCTCTCAAGAATGCTTATGCTAATTGTGTCGAATGCTCTTACCTTATGCCTCCACTTACTACCACCTACCAAGAAACCACTGTTCTTGTACGTTGGCTCTCGCCTCTAAACACCCCTTACAAGCTCAACACTGATGGAACGTGCCTTGAAAACCTGGTATAGGAGGCATAGGAGGTTGTATTAGAAATGTCAAGGGGGATTGGATTATTGGCTTCGTTAGGGGCTTTCCCCACGCAACCAATAACCAAATGGAGCTTTTAGCACTCATTGAAGGACTCAAATTGGTGGAAAACCAGAATCTTTTCCCTATTAAAATCAATGTGGACTCAACAGAGATAATCCATATGTTAAATACTGGAAACATGCATTATAACCCTATTCTTGAATCTTGTAGGTGCCTGCTGAGAAGGGTGGGGCATCCACCAGTGACCCATGTCTTTAGAGAGCAAAATCATGTTGCAGACTGTCTGGCAAAAGAAGGAGCGACAAAGAAGCTCTTTGGCACAACAAATTTTTTGGCAGTTCCTCCGGTGTATGCACAAAAACATGTGTGGGAAGACATTTTAGGAACTGAGTTTACTAGGAAAATCAATCAATGTATTAATTATCAGAATACTGATACTCATATTTTTGTACCTGACTAAAAAGTCAGTAGTTTGTAACAAACCTCTATTTTGGTTTATCTAATATATCGCCTTGTTACCAAAAAAAAAAAAAAAAAAAAGCTTAGTAAATTAATTAGGATAAAAACTTACACGCATTCGGTGTATATACCAAACTTATGTTCTTTATCATAATTAAATAATTAAATTAAGTATAATATATTTTAATTAATCATGATTAAATAATATGTACTCTAAATTCAACGACATAACATGCATCTATTGACTTGATATATATATCGGATGTGTGTAAGTTTTAACCATTAGTCAGTGCGGATCTCAACTCATGAGATATTCTAACCCATTACATCCCGTTAAGCAAACAACCCTTTACAATTTTCACGAGGACAAAAATCAGGGAAGACTAATTACTCGGCGTACAAGTGACTTGCTAGAATTGCTCGCAAGACAACCGTCTGATTATTAGAAAATCACGGGGTGAATTTGTTTTATGGTGTATAATATAAAAAATGTGTGGGAGACTTTGGACAATAATTAATCATGATTTATACGTGTTGGTTAGAGAGGGAAGCAATATAAATATCAGCCAACGGTGCAGGATGTATAGGATAAGTTTGTGTGATGACGTGTTGAGTCCACAAAAATAGAAAGAGAGGAATGGTGGTGGATGGTGACTTGACTATGAGGCCCAATTTCTAGGAAATGCAAACGTGTCGCCACATATATCCTAGCTGGATGAGTCATGAATAATAAATATTGATGATGCTGGGGTTGATTTAATTTTTGCAATTTTTACACGGTGAATGTGAAAAGTACATGTTGATTATGAGATTAACATTGAATTATCAGTGGAATATGGTACAAAAAGATTAATTTGATTACTAGGAAGCGTGAATGTTCGCCACATATATCCTAGGTGGACGAATTGGTGAATACATAGACAAATCTTTAAATTGACAATAAATTTTATTTTACATAAAATACTTATATGACTTATTTTAATTGAATATTTGAACACATCATGAAATATTCTGATTAGACAATTTTGACTCATTTTTTGAAAAGTAATTACTCATCTTCTCAAATCCTCATTAGATAGATCAATTGGTTACAGAAACTATGCCTCTTCCATAATTATATGCATTGATTGGAGCAAGCCAGAGATTTGATGGCCTATCGAGCAGCGTATAATTAGAGGAGATAATATATTTTAAGTGATTAATTTATCCGTAGAATAAGCAGTTGAATATTGTACAATTTTTTTCCCAAAATTTTGAGCATAAAATGTTTGATATGAATATTTTATGATGCCTCCGTTCAACTTTCAAGTATCCATGTATTCTGCTTTTTTTCTTTTTAGTGTGTGTGGGGATAGTAGTAAATCGTGATGATGAGATTAACGTTAAATTATGGTAAAAGATTAAGAGAAAAAGAGATCATGTAGAGCTTTTTAAAATTAGTTTAGTCACAGGTGCCTCACACGTATAATTTTTGACTATTTAAAATTAGATAATTTTATCTATTTCGAAAATTTTTAATAAAGTTTAAAAAGTTCAAATCACTTGTCAAAGATTTTTCACAATTTAATATAATAATATAAACATAATATATATTTTATTGTAAGCACATATATATTTTACCATAAAAAATTTCAAGTGGTTAATGGATCGTCACTTTTGTATTTGTCATCGTAAACTTAAAAAATATACTACTCTAATATTAAAAACTTACCTCAAATCACAAACAAATTTATCGTTTTAATCATAGATATTATCAAGATTTTATTCGATAAGAAAATTCTATACATGAATTTATTTTTTTCTTGCGTACGTTTTGGAACGTGCAAAAGTAAAGACAAAAAAAAGTAAGTGAACTGAAAATCAAATAAAGAAAGATAAAGAGGATGATGACAATGAATGCAATAATATGACTCGAATCAAAATCAAAATAAGAAGAAAATTAAAAATAGAATAAGCCAATGTTAATTTTTCTAGTAAAATTTGATTGAAAATATTACTTAAAATAGAATTGTAAAAGTTTTTTTATTATATAAAGTAAAATTTTAATTAATTTAGATGTATTAAATATTATGATTTCTTATCTAGATGAAATAAAAATTTTAATTAATTTTAAAAATCTAAATAATGTATATTTCACTTATAAGGTAATATTTTTTTCCCTTCTACTGATGCACGCTAGGATCAAAAATTAAGTAGTCTCCTTATTGTAAGAAAATATTAAATTAAATTATATGCACCTAAATATTAATTCTCCTTTTCATGTATTTTAGGAGTTTTTTTTTTTTTCTAATTCTCCCTTCCATAGATTAGGAGTCCTTGTAGATATAGGTTTATAGATTTTTTAAATCGTCTTAAAATCAAATTTAGTCTTAAACTAATGAAAAAAATATTAGTTGTCATTGATTCTGATGACTTCTAATAAGGAAAGATTTTGTAATAAATATATTAATTAATTTTCAACTCTTAAATAGGAAAAAATAGTAAAAAGACAATTTTTTCTAAAGTAAATACTTTTAATGAATGACAAAAAATTTAAACGACATTTTTAAGGCCCTTCACACTTTTAATATATTATTATAGATTATAGATATAGATTATAGATTATAGATTATAGATAAATAGCCCAAGTTTTAAATTTTTTCAAAGTGAAAATTATTCCAAATAGACTTATTAGATTGTTAATTACAAGTTATAGCTAAGGCTGCTTATCGGACGGATCGGATGGACCATTACACTTAACGATTTGGTTTAACGGTTATCGGTTTTAAAATATATAAGTCCACTAGCCAACCGATAAGATATCGGTTGGTTTGGTAATGGATAAACAATTATCGGGTGGTTATCAGACGGTTTATCGGACATCCACAATTCCTACTTGAATGCGTCTAAAAACCAGAAAACAAAACAGAATAGAACATTCTTTTCTTTTCACAGTGACACTGACAACAGAAATACTAGTGCTAAATCTCTTTAAAGCTTTGACTATTGTTGAGTACTTTTGATTTGAGTCGGCAAAGCAAACCAAAGTAATGAACAGGTTATGAGTTTTGACTTTTTGTACTTGAATAAATAATAACTTTAGTAGTTACTAGTTAGTAAGTATTTTACTATTTAGGGTTAATTAGGGATGGGCTTTAGGTTAGAATTTAGATGCATTAGGTTTGAGTTTAAATTTTACTATAATATAATATAATATATATTTTATATATCTAGGTAAAAAATATAAGTATATATGGTAATTCTTAACGGGGTAACGGTTTATCCTAAGAAAACTGTGCAATCCACCCCCACACCAATAAGTCGTTAATTAAAAAAATTTAATCCGTTCACCAACCATTTATCCAATAAGCCAATACCAATAAGCCAATAAGTTAATTTTGCGGATGGCTTATCGGATATGGTTCGGTTTTGAACAACCCTAGTTATAAACTTTTTAATAATTACTAGACTTAAGAAATAATTACAATCTATAGCAACTTTTGAGAAAAACATATTTTAATTAAATTTTTGAAAATTAATTTTAAACATTTATTATTTGTATTATTTTCTTATTTTTAGCATTTAACATTTATCACTCTTAGTTAAAGATTTAAATAATTATGGCAAGTTAAGGTATCAATATATTTTTTTTAATTTTAATAATTAAATATTAAAATTTGTTCCCAATTTAAGGAGTTATATATGGTAAATATATTTTTTAAAGTTAAGAACTAATTTTTAGTTTTTATTAACTTGAATAATTATTTTGCTTTTACACTTTTTCATGTTTTACTGTCTTTAATTATCAATAAAAGTTTTATCTCTTACCTTTTTTTAACTTTTTTTTTTCCTTCTTTTAACTTTATTCTACAAGCCTTCACGTTTTACAATATCTTTTTAATTGAATTCATATGCAAGATCTTTTAAATTTGAATAAAAGTCTTCAACTCATTATTATTTACTCGTTTCAACTTTTTTTTTTTAGTATGATTATTGATTTTCCAATATTCAGTTATAGTTGAGCTTGGTTTAATATCTTACACTTTTTTTTATTTTCTTGAGACAATGTTCGAAAAAATCAAGTTTGATTCTACCTCTAGTAGAAAAAGCCCTAGAATAATACAACAAAATAGCCCGATTAATCTTTTGAGATCCTCGTTTGATTTGGGGTGCTTTACCCCATCTCCAAAATCAAAGAACAAAAATAAGATAGTTGAAGCTAATTCTATTTCTCACAATAAAAGTAAATTTTTGCCGGTGAAAATCGTTTTTTCAAAGATTTCACCATCCTTCAAGCCACAACAACTCAATATGCAAAGCTATATAGTATCAAAAAATGTTGTTGTTTCATATTTTAAGAAGGTTGATAAGAGAAAAAAGCTTGTTGGTCAACATGATTCAAATTTAAATTTTAAAGATGAAATTTTTGCACCTAAAACGAACAAATCAAAAACTGAAAATCGTGAAAATGCTAGAGTTACAAGGTCCAAGGCCAATGTGGGTGTTGGCAAAGTGGATGATAAGAAGGTTGACACGAAGAAATCAAGAAACGTGTGCAAGGTTAGAGTAATCTGATTTTGATTTTTTCATATATGTATTAAATTGATATTGAATTTTTTATTTTAATGACATGCATGTAAATTAGACTTTCATAAATTTTGTGTGTTTATGGTTAAAAGTTGAAATATAACTCTTGATCTTGTTAGTGTTTGAATTATGTTGAAATATCACTTTTGTTGTTACTAGTGGTTGAAAGTTGAAATATCACTTTTGTTGTTGTTAATTGTTGAAAGTTGAAATATCACTTTTGTTATTGTTAATGGTTGAAAGTTGAAATATAACTTCTAACTCTGAAACAAGTTGGTGCATTATGTATTTTTTAGCTCCATGGCAAAAGTTTTGTGAATTATTTATTTTCTGTATGCAAAAAATTGAGATGTGATAAAAAAGAAGTATATGTATTTTTTTGATGATAAAATTTTTGTGAATTGTTTATCTCTTTTTTTAGGACAAAAATCTGTATACTCACCAGTCTTCATACATAAAAGTTAATGTGTTTGATGATCTCAAACAGAGATGAACCAAAGAACATTTCAAAATGTTTCAGAAATCTTCATTTGCTAATTTTCTGAATATTCATTATTTGAAAATCAACCCCAACTTCTTCGTAGTCTATTACTTACAGAAATCAATAATGATAGGGATAATTTATCCATCTTCAATATCAATGGTAAAGAACTGCATTTTGGAAAGAGAATTTTGTATAGTTAGTGGGTTGAAATGCTTTAAGAAATTTAATTTTGTTTTCGATCCTAAAAAAAAATAAAAATTAATGGATAGATATTATCCAGGTATGGATAAGATCACGGATTCAGTTTTTTATGATGATTTTTTTAACAAGAATATTGCTTTTCGAGATGAAGATTTATATGAAATTGAATTATTATACTTCATGAGTCGATTTCTTCAATCTGAGTTACCAAGAAAGTTCATTAAGAAGGTTGATTTTGACTTGACAGAATCAGGTAACTACTTGAAGTATGATTGACAAGGTGAGTGTTTTCAAATCTTGAAAAAAGCATGTAGTCATAAGATGAAAAAAATCCATCCTCTTTTACTTTTCGAGGATTTCATCTTGCGCTTCAAATCTGATTCTATGAGTGTTGTTTGGACATTGAGAATTGAATTGCTAATCGAATTGGATTCTAAACTCCTCGAATTTTAAATTGGGAGTTATTTGAAGAACTCATTTTTATGACTATCTTCAGAGTACAATGTTCAAGTGGTACAACA
The DNA here is from genome assembly GCF_002878395.1 of Capsicum annuum. Classification (NCBI taxonomy): domain Eukaryota; kingdom Viridiplantae; phylum Streptophyta; class Magnoliopsida; order Solanales; family Solanaceae; genus Capsicum; species Capsicum annuum. The sequence continues at coordinate 194,629 of NW_025822785.1, read as the reverse complement.
ATGAGGTAATGATCATATTCTAAAATATGATCAACATACCTTTTAAGATATCATTTCTTCTGATATTCTATCATTTCTTTTGATATTCTATCATATTCTACAATATGATCAACATACCTTCTAAAATATCTTCAGAGTACAATATTCAAGTGGTACAACAATGAGGTATCGATCAACCATTTGAGTGGCATGTATTTTACCTGTAGAATGAAAATAAGTGTAACGTGGAGTTTCTATCTTGCATTCAGAACATGAGTTTAACTTTGATAGTTATATAGTTTTTTGAGATGAAGTTTTTTTCTGATACTCTTCAATTTAGTAGACTGAATGGTACTGATTATCTGTGTAAGTATAGCTTCTATCTACATATATCTTATATATATTCCACAGAATGAATACAATACTTTTTATGAAGTTGTTTTTACTTTACCTGCTAAATGCTGTAGTGAGTAGATGATATTATTTTATTTACTTCAAATTCTCTCTCTCAGATAGTGTTTGGGTATTCAAGATCTTGGCATAATTTTATTATTGTTTGCTCTCTATCTAGGAGTCCTTCTTTCTTTGTACCTCTAACCATTGCATTCAGGGTATCCACTTTGTCTAATCTCACCATTCTCTTTGTTCCTTGCTGCTGTTATATTTTACTGAGAAAAATTAAGAATATTTAAGGAGTGCATCTTAGATGGTGATATTGGACATGAGATTAAGCTTTCAATTCGTTTAATTGTTTCCCTTAGTTAGTTGCACTACTCATTGCAACTTGTTGTCTCCACTAAATTCAGAATTCCTTCTTGCTTTCAAATAGTTATTTTAGCCATGATAATAATAATTATTTGTATCCATTCTTCTCATCATCAAAAGCTGCTATATTGCCTGACTTATAAAGGAATCATGTCAAATATTATCAGATGCACTAGACACACTTACATGATTGCAGAGACTAGACTTAGATATATTTGACTGTCATTTTGAGTGAGTGAAACAAAATAAAAATTGGAACCTTAATGGCTACTATGAGGTAGATTCATACCAAAACTAAGAAAAGGATTTGGTAGGCCTGGGTAGTCGTAAGTGTATTCTTATAGTTGTTTATCGAATCATTAAAAAATGTCATCGGGTGTGTTGATCCTTGAAAAGTTATTTCTTTTTTGAGGATCCAATACGAGTATGGCGACACCAGGATTTTCAGAGGATCCAAGAAACATAGCTTCTAGGTTTAAACCAAGACTGTTTGAATTATTTGCATTACTTTTCTGTGTACTATGTTTTTCTGTATTTTCTTTGGTATTGAATTATTTCTTGAGATTTATTTGTGTGTACATAGTATGATTCTGTGTATGTCATTAAAAATATATTTAATTAAAATAGAGATAATTTTTGTGTATGACACTGTGTTTGAAATATTTGCATTGCTTTCTGTGTACTGTGTTTTTCTGTATTTTCTTTGGTATTGAATTATTTCTTGAGGTTTATTTGTATGTACATAACTTATGTGCGTTATTTATGAAGCAAAAAAGAGCACTCATTAGTCATGAGTGATATCATGAAATCGATGCGAGTTACATATAGCCAATCAGTAAGGACTACATATTTTCTGAAAACATTAAAAAATAGATCTCTATAAAAAGCATACAGACAGAACACAAAGACATGATTTGTTAATTGTGTTAGTTGTAAATAACATCAGTATTCTTTTAATATATGTTGTTTGAACTATATGTGTTGGTCACCAATTGACTTACATTAAGATTGAAACTAAACACAACTTATGCAAAACTAAATTAGGTTGAGAGTATGTTGTGCAGTTTTGTTATTTATGTGTTTACTTTATTCTAATATAATTTTTGTTTAATCAACATGTAGATGTGATAATGTATTATTTGAGAAAAAAATTAAAGTACAGTGTGATAAAGTCGATTACATACGCCACTGCTGATGTCTTCTTTGTTAAATGAATACGTTCAATTCAACAACAATGATTGAGTTTGAATTATGACATGAGTTGTATCACTGCTAAACACCATGTTAGCCAGTACATTAGGGATTACAAAATGCCTGCTAATATTTTCTGGGATTTTGTTGATAATATCATCATTTCTATGAATGTTAGTGAGTCATTTCATTAGATATTGATTATTTTTCAAATTAGACATAGATGTCTATATGTTTATGATTCAATGATGGAAGGTGTTGTGCATTCAAAGAACGTTTTAGATCATATTCAATCTCTTTCTATAATGATACCTATGTTTTTGATTGTCACTGATTTTTATGAAAAACGTTCGGCTATTGATTGTAATCGTGAAGTTAAATACATTGATAATTTTATGAATGAATCTTTGGAGTATGTCATTGTGAAGGATGCACCCCAACAGGAACCTCAATCTAAGTATGTTACAATTAAATTATGTTTTTATTTATTTATGTTAATATATATGCTGCTTTATCAATGATTTTTCTGATTTTCAATTTTATAGTGACTGTGGTATGTTTGTATGTTCCTTTGCTGAGTTCGTTAGCCATGATGTATTTGATATCTCTAATAGAATATTTGGTGCTTCTAACCATCGACTCAGATATAATGCACTACTATGAAATTATGCATGACGAAAGAGAATGATAGAGCAATCAGTGAAAGTGAGGCAACTAAAAATGTTACTAGCAAGCATGGTGATTTCAAAAGATCTAGGGAAGCATTTTTTAAAGTTCAAGGACACGATAGTACCAGTAACAAAATAAGATTTCAGTAGATGTTCTTGTTTAGTACTTATGTTTTTGACGAATGTTTTGTTATTTGAAAGTAGTAAATTCTTTTCTAATATTTTCAAGGATACCCAGAATTTTTTTATTACTCTGTATTGATTTTTGGTTCCATTTAATTGAACATTATTGATGTGATGAAGTAAAAGCAACAGTGTTTTTAATTGAAGTTCTTGTAGATTATATCATTTTCAACCTAATTTGATATGGGCATCTGTTACATTCAGCTATTATACATGGTGTTTCTTGGTCTTATTCAGGAATTCAATAAAAAAAGTTGTTCATTGAGTATTCTTCGTTATTGGTATTACATTCACTAGTAATTCTACAACTGAGCCGTAACATTTCGATTCCTACATATCAAGTTGCAACTACTGCATATTACTGTGCATTTCTGGAGTAGGTTGTTATTTTTTGATTCACAACATTGTATATATGTTCATCTGTTAAGCAATTGATTTTAGTAATTATTTTTGAAGTTATGACGTACTATCAACTAGTTGATTTGAACTTATTAAGTATCTATGCTGTACATTCAATGTCTTTTTAATGATTTTATATAATACTTGATTAGGTACATCCAAGGTGCAGCTCCAAAATGATTTTAAACACACATGACACCATTATATCTGATGCCATTATAATTCAACATAATGCATTACGTAGATAATGCACCGTTATAGGTAAACATAATACATGATAGAGATGTTTTATTTAATATTTTCAGTCATAACCAGTGAAAAAGAAATTCACTAACTCTGAAGAATTTAATTATTTAAAATCAATAAAAATAAATATTCATAAACATAAATTACTTAAAACATCACAAATCTTCACACTAGAATTTATTAATGATAAACATTTTTTAAAAAAATATTAATATCAAAATAAAGTAAGAAACACAGATTCACACTTAAGAACGTGGTGCGTTTATGGCAAGTCTTTTTATTGTGCCCCTCATGATGACAACTACTACATGTAATCTTTGAACATTTACACTTGTCTTCATTTGGTGTTTTCCATCTTTCATAGCATGGTCTTTCGGGAGGTTGTTTTGAATCAGGTGGCAATATAACTTCATCCAACACTTCACGTGATATTTCTCATGTACTTTCACAATGAAGAGGTTCAACTGGTATGGCATAAACATCTCTAAAATTTTTGTTGCTGTAGTAAGGTGAGCAATAATTCTCGCCATGTTGGTTTCTATACGTAATAGAAACCATAGCATGAAAACATGATATTTTGTCCAATTAAAATTCGTCACAACTGCACTTTTTGCTTTGCAAACAAACAATGAATTTGTTTGCTCTGTTATTTACAGTATGCAGGAATTCATTTGATTCTTTTACCTGCATTTAGAAGCAATTTTAATACACATATCAATTAACATAAAATTTAATTCATGTATGAAGTAATGGATAAAAGACTTACTATCATTCTCTGAGAAAACAAATGATTATTTATTAAAATATCATTATATTTGACTGCCAACTCTGTTAACGTGTTTGTTGCCTCCCCATGTTGTTTTACATTCCATGATTCAACCATTAACCTCATAAAATCCATTGTTGAAATCACGGGTAAACTTCTAGCTATTTTGTGGTGTTGTTGATAGATTCCGCCATGTTTGATGTCATCGTCCAGGACTGTTTTGACAGTAGCCCATTTGTGATAGCCAATTTTGAATAAATACCCCCTAACTCTCTTATCTATTTGATCCATCCATCCCATTAACTCTTCAAATTGTTGTAAAGTATATGCCTTTGCTATTGTAAAAAATGTTTATGCAATTCTTCAAGATTCTTATGAAATTTTACCTTTATGTTGCACCATAAATGCCAAATGCAAGTATAATGTGATAAATAGGGATATACTGTTGATGTTGCCTTCCAAATGCTCTTGTTTCTATCGAACATTATACACATACCTTTCCTCTCACTAAATGCAATCTTAAATTTATCAAAAAATCAAGTACAAGATGCGATATTTTCTGAATCAACCATAGCATAAGCAAGGGCTAATATATGACCTACATTCAGAACATACTTCATATAATATACTGTTGATTACTATTTAACATAACAAACAAAATACATACATAAGACATACCAATATTATACAACGCACTATAATACTAATATGATTTAAAAATATATATATAAAAAAAATAAGCATTACCTCCTGGATCCAACGTACTTGCAGTCAGCATAGTTGCACCATAAACTAATTTTAGAGCTGTCCCATCGACTACAACAATTGGCCTGCAATATTTCCATCCTCAATGAAAGTGTCCAACGCAACAAAAGCATACAAGAATCTATTTTCTTCAGTTTTCTCCCAATTGACAACAGATCCAGGATAACACTTTTTCAAGATATATAAATAACCTGATATCTTTTGATATGATTCGGTACGATCACCGCGTAAAATATTAACTGCTCTAATTTTTTCACGCCATGCCTGATGATAATTTAGTGAAATTTCATTCTCCCTCATCATATCAGAAACAATATCGTTGGGAGTGTATATTCTTTTGGTGTCCACATAATTACCTAAAATCAATCCAGCGACCACTTTTTTCATCCCTTGACGCCTTGCATAAACTTGATCTTTTATTGAGCATGTATGAATGTCACAATACTTTCTTATTTTAAAAATCTTTGATTTGTTAATTCTGAAAGAATGAAGAAACCAAGTATGGTACTCTACCACACAAATCAAATAATAGCTATTTAAATTAAAAAAAATTATTTTTTATTTAATACACAAAAAATAGATATTTGATTTACATTCAACTATTATATCCGATTTAATACACACACAAAAAAATCAGGTTGTTACCTGCTTGCGCTTGACCTTTCAGCTTGATACAAAAATTGTTTCACAAATGCGTGCAACTTCATAATATTAGTCAATGTTTGTTCATCCTTGTAAGTCTGTTTTACAGTTATGTTGATATTCGTTACATCAGAAATTATATCCACACGTTCTTCTTCAACTTCTTCAAAATCTGGACTTAACCTGATCAAACGAACACAATCTTTTGAGAATAACTTTCTCCGTTGTAGATTTTTTTCATTACAACTCTGTTGTCCAACACAAACAATTGCTCCTTAAGTTTGGTGAATTAGATCGTTTGATATATCCATAGTTGTAACGTACCGTGGATATTTTAAGAAAAAATCAGCAACCGTTTTCTTCTGTTCCAAATAGACTTTAACACTTGTTCATTGTGTATGACCGTAGTTGGGCATCTATCACTTATTATGTATCTTATTTCAATTTTATTTGAAGTTGTGTCTATCATTAGTTGTGTTACGATTGCTTCTACTAATCCCTTGTAATTTGTAGTTGCATTATACATAATCCCATCAATACCAAAGTTCCTCGGTATTCCTGTTTAAACAATAATTTTACTTTTCATGAAATTGATAAATATACACAAACTCAAATCATCATCATATTATAAAAAATTCAACAATGTAACAATAGAGAATTGAAGAAACACACACAAAAAAAATTCTTCAAATTCATTTTGAATGCAAAATATTCATTTTCATTAAAAAATTTAACATACCTGACGAATCCCATCTCCCTCCATGACGTATCATGATTGAATGCAAATTATCAGAATTCATATTTGTTATCAAAAGAAATACTTATTTTTGCTTTTCTTTCAAATAATAATCCTCAGCAATTTGTTAGAAGAAGCCGAAATTACATTTAGAAGTTTACTGTCAGAATTTAATTGTGTACAAAGAGGAAAATAGTGTATGAAGATGGAATCTTAATGCAAGCATTAAAATAGGAAAAAATATAAACGGTTAGAGGGATTTGGAGGTGGATTAATATCGGTAATTAAGGTTAACTATTTTTAAAGAAAGAATATTGTATATTAGTTGTATTAAATTTTTATTTTCCTTTTCAGTAAATTCTTTTTTGTATTTTTAGAAAAATAAGAAAAACCTTTTTAATTACTTTTTTAAAATGAAAGTTGCTACAACTTGAAAACTCAAAAGTTTTGCTATAACTTGTAATAACCAATCTAATAAGTTTATATAGTTAATTTTCCCTTTTTCAACAAGTATCCAGTCGGGTATATTATTTTCACTTTATAGCCATTTCCTAATTTGGATCATTTTGGCGCATGTAGTTTAGATACAATCCAGACACAATGTTGATACAGTCCATGTGCAATACAGATACAGTTTTCAACTTGGTTCATTCGGCCCTTTTAAAAATATTTCAGTTTTTTTTTCTATAAATTTTTTAGTGGAAAAATATTCTATTTTTTAATTATTTAGAAATAATAATTAAATATAATTATATAAAAATGACATAATTGTTATATAGAATATGTATCTATATAAAATATATGTATAGAAATTATATAGTTCTATCAAATATGTCTATGTATAAAACATATATAAAAAATATATAGAAAGTGTATAAAAATTGTATAATTGTTGTATAAAATGTAAAAAATAAATAATTATTGTTTAAATTTTGTATCGAAACTATATAATTTTCATATAGAATATTTATATGTATATAAACTGTATAGAAGGTGAGCAGAAACAGTATAGAACAAGCCAGCAAATTAAAATGGCTAGAAAGTGAAATTTAAATTCTATGGCCATTTTCATGAAAATAATTTAAATTGAAATGCCGTTTCCGTTCTTTCGGGAAAGATTAATGTAGTTACCACTAGGAAATTAAACTTGCTCGTTGCGCCACATATATCCTAGGGGGGATGAATATTGGTGGGGTTTGATTTTTTTTATAAAAATTTCTTTTTGACTTTTTTTAACAGAATGAATTAGAGAATGGTAACTGCTGATTATGAGATTTACATTGAATCGTCAGTGGAATATATCTACATTGAATCATTAATGAGTTTATGGTTGCTTCTGTCAATGAGAAAACGTGAACATTTTGCCACATATATATGTCCTAGGTGGACGAATTGGTAAAATATTGATGGTGGATGTTGATATTTTTTTTTAACATGATGAATAGAGAATACTTAATAAATGCTGACTGTGAAGTTAACGTTGAATTATCTGCGTAAGTAAAAGATTAATTCTAGCTAGAGTTTAGAAACGCGAACGTTTCGCCACATCTAACTAGGTGGACGATTAGCCGTTTGTTGATTGTGGAAGTCAATCTTTTTCTTGACCATATTTACATAAATAAAGGAATAGTAATAAGTTTGAACATAATAATCGTTAAGAGAGTTCTGGATATATTCTCTTGAATATTAATAATTGAATTTGGTCGAGCTATGTGTGATAAAAATCATTTATACAAACAGTTGGGACTTGATCATGAAAAAGTGAGTAAAACTCAATATCTCGAGATTAGGTCTTGCATAAGGGTAGATAATGAATATAAATATACATTTCAAAATTCACATCCTCTTGAAACATACTATGCCAACGTTAGAAAGACGAACTTGTCTAAGTATTAACTTTTGAAAACTATACTAGAAAGAGAGGAGGATATATGACCTCCACTATATCCAACAACTTGTCACCGACTCACCGTAGACAACTTTAGTTAGTGACTTATTGAATTTGCGTGAATTCAATGATTTTTACTGATATTATATAAGTATTAATTTGAAATCGGTATAAAAATCATACACTTTTGAATTCGCCTATGATAATTAACCTTTGGCCCAATGGAGAGTCATAAATCAGAAAGGCAAAATCACCTTTTAAAATGGTTGCGACCTGCCTTGGTCATTCTCTAACTCTTGTTAACCTTCTCTTTTCTTTCCTTTTTCTCTTTAGCCTCTTGCCATTAATCTATACTAGTTTAGGTGTACGCGCTTTGCGCGTGTATCTCACTTTAATGAATTTCAATGTTACACTAAATAGAATTACTAATATATATAAGCGCGAGTGGGCGGCTGGAAGCAGGCAGCTGGCGGTCGACATGCCTGCTTCCAACTGCCTGCTTATTCCGTGATTTTACTATATCGTCCTTAATTAATTATTATATGATATTTACGTATTAAAATTTTAATAATATTTAAAAAATAAAATAGACATTTATAAAGTAAAATAGACATTTATGATATAGCTGTTTCAGGTGTTTCAATTATAATTTTACTATATCACCTATAATTAATTATTATGAGTTATCTAAGTATATAAAAATTAATAATATTTTTTTTAAAAAAAAAGATGAAATAAAAATAAAATTATAAATTATTTTTTGATGTTTTAAATTAATTTAACATCTTATGTGAGGCCCACTTAAAAAATTTCACAAGTATTTTTATAGCAATTTTTTTATATCACTTTTAATTAGTTATTATGAGTCATTTAAGAGGTGTCGGTTTCACTATTTCAATCGTGATATTTAGTTTACTCTCCAAATTATATCAGTGTTGCTTAAATTGAAATAGAAAAGAAATATCATAAATTACCATAATTAAAAACTTAAATTACTTTTAAAGTCTAAATTAACTATCAATACCATAAAAGTTTGAACAAAAAGAGTATTATAAATTACAATAGCAAACAACTTAAAATAGTAAATTACAACGTCGAAAAAGTATTATAGATTACAGT
>NW_025822785.1:128798-182282 GCF_002878395.1 Capsicum annuum | reverse complement strand
CTTAAAATAGTAAATTACAACGTCGAAAAAGTATTATAGATTACAGTAGTTATCGACGTCATATTAATCAGGATAAAGGGATATTACTTGAAAATTATGTTGAAAGTCGCATAAATCATACTAATATAATTATCAACTTAAAATATCTAAAACTATATATAACAAATTTGATTGACTTTCTCAAATATTTCATAAGCGTCATATAAACTAAGATAAAAAAGTAGCATATTGGGCCCGTACTAGCATGGGCTCCAATATCTAGTATTTGTTTAAATTGATAAAGATGCGTATAATAATAAAATTCAACCTTTACCAAAAAAATTCTCATAGTCGATTGACATTCATCTACCACTTGTAAACTATAACAAAACAATATAGTAATAGAGATATGAAAACAATACAATTAAATCTAACATTTACAAAAAAAAAAAAAATTCTCAAAGTTGATGGACATTCATCTATCAAAACAATACATCTAAACCTAACCTTTACACAAAAAAAAATTCTCAAATCAGAGATATCAAAACAATACAATTAAATTTAATCTTTACCTAAAAACTTTTTTCAAAGTCAGTTGATATTTATCTATCACGTGTAAACTATAACAAAATAATATGATAAAAGAGATATCAAAACAATACAATTAAACCTAACCTTCACACACTAAAATTCTTAAAACTGATCAACATTCATCTACGACATGTAAACTATCATTTACGACATGTAAACTACCACAAAACAATACACTAATAGAGATATTAAAACAATACAGTTAAACCTAATAAAAAAGGACGACTTGAATGAAAACAAAATAAGAAAATATAGTAGAAGTAAAAAAAAGATATATATATAACCAGAAATAGTATTTTAATCTAAAGACAAATTTACAAAAATAAAAATCTTCATAAATATCTCTTCGTGTAAATATAAGGTAGAGTAATATATTTATTTTAGAATTCTAATTATGATATATTAAAGATAAGAAAGGAAAAATGATTTATCTTTACTAAAAATACTACAGGAATTTTATACCTAAACAAATTATACTACTATCATACATTCCTAATAAAATAAGGAAAGAAAATTGATTTATCTTAACTAAAAAAATAGTACACGTAATTTATAATTTTTTCAAAAATTAAATTATAAGAAAATTTTTAAAACCAAATTTCCAAGTTGTCTTTTTCCTATATAAAATTTGATCAACTTACATGAATTCAAGTATCATAAATGAATAAAAAGAAAAAAAAAATGTATCACATATTCTGATAACCTTCTTTTGGTAACTTAATGGCTGGAGTATTTATTCAGCCGAATAATGCCTAACTTTACATCGCTTAATACTAAAAACAGTACACGTAATTTATAATTTTTTAAAAATATAAATAATATTTGCTTTTATGATTGTATTTATTTTTCAAATATAAGGTACTATAATTAGGACTCTTTTAATAATGATGATTTTTATTTTTTAAAAAATATATATTATTAGTATTTATGTATACTTGTAATTTAAAAAAAATAATAAAAAGATGATTTTGTTTAAAGGAGAGTGTTGTAATTTAAAAAAAATAATAAAAAGATGATTTTGTTTAAAGGAGAGTGTTTTAATGAAGGATAAAAAGTTCAAATCACTTTTCTAATGGTCTTCACACTTTTAATATAGTATAAATATAGATATAGATATAGATATAAATATAGATCGTAGATTATAGATTATAAATTATAAATATAGATATAAATATAAATATAGATATAGATTAAACAACATATTTTGTCTTTTTGCTTTATTTTAGGTCAACATGCACGCGTATGTTTATCCCATTGCTTGATTCCAAAGCTTGAAGAAAGAAAAGCGTGGAATGGAGAGACACTCTAACAACCCCAACCATGGAGGCCAAGTCCAAGGAAAAATTTATTTTATAAATAAAAAAGACTTATTGTGATAAATGATGTCAGGCAGCCACTTGGAGATGATGCTAAAGCCTAAAAGGATTTGGAGAATGGAGAGACTATTTAGGTGTTTCGATTATATTTTGTTGAAAATGAAGAGAATATTTAAGGCTAAAATTGAAAAACAGTTATCTAAAAGTTATGTGTTTCTACATGAATTAAGTTTTAAAAAAACTAAAATGTTGTAAGTTAAAATCATTATAAATATTAGACTGCAATAAATTGTAAATATTTAACTTTGTGGCCAAATGAAAGGGGGCATGACCAACCAACAAAGATTGTGACGGATTGATAAGTATTTTTTGATCGATCTTAGGTTTGAGTCTCATTGCATACGAAATTACCTTTATTGTGAAATATGTTACTCGGGGGAGTTGGCTAAAAGACCACTTCCCAAACTTTTTTTATGATATTTAGACACCAAGTTTTTTTAATTAAAAAAATAGTCAATTTAATGGGACCACCGAGAAAAAAATGCAACCTTAACACTCAGCTTATAAAATATACACTTTAGCCCCTTTCCCCATTTCAACCCTATTTTTTTTAAAACTACACTTTAGTCCATCTCCAAAAATATAAATATTGGATAATTAATTTAAAAAAAAAATATACCAAAGCTTCTCAACCAATCCACTACCAACCACCCAATTTTGGCTCCATTTTCTTAATTTTTTGACCATTTTTTATTGAATTTTCCGGCATCCATCGAAAGTGACCATTTTCGGTTATTATCCGTCGAATTTTCCGGCCATTTTGCCTATTTTCAACTCCAATTTTTTTTTATTTTCATACAAAGAGCTTGAAAATCAGTCCCACATTTCGAAATCGTTTCTTAGCTCAATAGCAACATTCCAACACTCCTTAGGTTGTTTGTAAGCTGAAATTCGTCGGATTATTTTGGTGGTCGTCGGAAAAGGGTCGATCGTGCACTGTATGACCAACAGCTAAGAAGACGACGACTTCAGTCTATTAAGTCTAGGCGCATAAACCACAATTCAAGTCTATTAAATAATATTATCGAGGTATGTCAAGTCAATTATAGATTACGTGGTTGTTGGTAGTATATTTTCTGGTGAATGGGAGGAGACTCCTAAATGCAGGCTTTGGAAAACTGCGTCTAAGGAGACAGTGTCCATTGCCCTTCATCGCAATGGTTCATACATCGATATGGTTAAAGGCGTAATGGAGAGCGGTGAATTAAGTTGTGATCAAAATAAAGTGGTAATTAGTTGATGAACCGGGGGGGGGGGGGGGGGTTCCACCCAACGTTCATAAGAAATGATAGACACGTGGAATTATACATACTTTCCATTGATTCTGATAACTATAGACCTATATTGTAAAGTCCCGGGAAAAAGCTTCCACATCAGCCCCACCCCCACCCTCACCCCTACTTCCACCCCTGACAGTGGATGATACGTCAACAAAATACGATTTCATGGGTGGTAATGAATGGGATAATAGTGAAGATTATGAAAAAAAAGAGTGTGGAGGATGTGAGGACGGACAGCTCGAACCACAAAAAATCACTCTTTCTCGGACGACACCAATCTTTTTGTAGAACAAACATTCAAGGATAAGAAAACATTAAATCTTTTGTTGAAGCAGGCTTCGGTGAAAATGTTGTTCAATTACACAGTGGTGAAGAGTTATAAGAAATACTTGAGGGTGAGGTGCATAGATCTTACTTGACGGTAGATGATGCGCGCATATGCTATCGAAAAATTGGGTTGGTTTCATATCCATAAGTGCGTGAGAGAGCATACTTGTGGCGTTGATCATGTCATGGGAAAGCACAAGAATGTCACCGTGGAGGTTATTGCCTCACTTATTTTAAACTTTTTCATCGACAACAAAGGTCCAAGCCTAAAAGAGATCGAGAAGATCGTATTTAGGGAGCTACATTGCAGGCCGGGCTATTGGAAGTGTTGGATGGAAGGCTTCATTGCGAAGAACATAGTTTGAGGTACGCCCAAGCACGGATATGCAATGCTTACCGCATTTTCATATGTTTTCAACGGCTTCAATCCTGGGTCTATTAATTCCCTGATGGTCGACGAGGAGTCGGGCAGGTTTATTTACTACTTTATGGCATTTAGGGCTTTCATTCATGAATATGCACACATGAGAAAGGTTTTTGTCGTTGATGGCACGCATTTGTCCAACAAGTACGAGGGCATGCTGTTGTCTGCTGTCGCTCAAGATACGCAGAATCATATCTATCCCTTAGAGTATTGTGTGGTGGATAAGGAGAACGATGCATCGTGGGGATTCTTCTTCGAGAATCTTAAGGCCTTTGTCGTTGATAAAGCAGAGCTGAGCATTATATCCGACAGACACGTAAGCATAGCCAACGCCCTCGCAAGGCATTATCTGCTTGCGTATTACATTGTTTGTATGAGGCATCTCGATGAAAATCTCCGAACAAATTACTATTGTTCCGATTCTCTCTATTTGTACTACCATGCGGCCAAGGCGTACACATTGGAAGAATTTAATGAATACTTCAACGCCCTTAAAGAAATATGCCTCAGCGCAGCAGCTTGCCTCGAGCATGAAGTTTGATTTAAAAAGTGGATTTGGGCTCACTTTCCAGGTAATCGATTCAACGCCATGACCTCAAACATCGTCGAGTCGCTCAACTCAATGTTGCGCGATGAAAGAGAGTATCCAGTGGTGACCATTTTCAATTCAATTGCACATAGGTTTGGAGAAATATTTAGAAAGAGGTATGCAGAGGTGGACAATTCAAAGACAACATTCGTTTCCATAGTCGAGACGATCTTGAAGGAAAATATGACCGAGGGCGACAAATTATATGTGAACAATATAAACAGAAGCACCGACGAATTCACCGTGCTTGGTTACGGTCTTTCGGCCAAAGTTAATCTTTAGAGACGGTCATGTTCTTGTAGAAAGTACGACTTGGTGAAATTTTCATATGCTCATGTAATGGCAGCGTTGCATTTGAAGAACGGGGATGAATACAACACTAGCATTTACAACTACTCTTTGCAAATATATTCGAAAAAATCATACCTCCTTGCATACTTGGAACCTATTTATGCAGCACCACTGGAATCGGAGTGGAGTGTTGCGCGAGAGTATCTAGAAATGCAAGTTCTTTCACCCAATTTTGATTTCAAACTCAGGAGGAGGAATGTGAAATACGTTAAGGGTGTGTTGGAGCCTTCAAGGTACAAGAAAAGAAAAAAGTGTTTCAAGTTCAGAAGGTCAGGACATAAGAGAACAACACGCAGCCTTAACGTAGGATAATATGATTGGCATTGTATTTTATGTTTTTGATTTTTCAAATGCACTGGACAGTATGTAATGTGTATTTTGTTTTGAAAACCACTGAACTGCAGTCAAAATTGACTTTTTTTGTTATGCATTATCAATTCCAGTTCATATATTATATACTACGTAATAAATAGATTATAGACTAAATTAATCGATCAGCCTTATAATATATAATATATCAGTGTTTCATCTATAGAGTAAATATTAAATACGTAGTGTATGATAAACCTATCTGGTTGTCTATTGAATAAATCCTTTTCTTCATACAATGTAGAATTCAAAATTATTATGACGCATTGGAAAGGGTGCCAATTTGAAAACTGTCATCCCAAGTTCTGAAATAGATTATACACATTACACGACTGGACTCAAAATATATAATATATCGATGCATGGTCTATATGGTATAGGTTAAACTACATAGTATATCATCGATCAATAGTGTAGTCTATTAAAGAATCCCTTTTCCTCATACACTGAACCTTCCAATGTAATTATTACACTTCGAAAAACATGACGGTTTGAAATGACTCGACTGTCACAACTGTCGTGACTTTTTATTTTCTATTCTCACACACATTCTCCCCTTTCATCAACACATGTACAACTTCTATTGGTCTATTGTCTCATGCTTTGGTCTATTTAATGAGGCCCTTGCCGATTTTAAACCAAATTTATGAAAAAAGACTAAGGAGAGAAGAAGATGGCTAGGAAGAGGTACACACTACGACCAATGCACAAAATGATGACCATCAACAACATAGAGTTTCTTAGGATTCAGAGTGACCTGGATTTTCTTTTCCAGGGTCTTGTCATCGATCAACGGGAGCTGGACAGAGAGCTTCGGAGGATGGCTCATTTTCTTCGAGCCATAGCTGAGAGGCTCAACTTGGACCCCCATGAACTCATCACCCTCCCTTCATCCCCCTAGCCTAGTGTAGTTTAGTTTAGTTTGTTTTGTAGTTCATTGCTGAATGAAGCTTTCATGGTAGGATTATGTAAATGAAAGCTTCATTTTTTGTCTTTTTGTTTGGGATCCCCCCCCCTCCAAAATTATAAATATAGACGCAATAAACTTTATCTATCTATAAAAAAGTTTATGTTTTTATGATATTCTATTTATCTACAATGATTTGTTGGTGTTTCTTCAGTAATGCATGTTTAAAGATTTGCAAACATTATTTAAACTCGGAGTACAGTACAAATAAATAATCAACTACGCTAAATACGAATTCTATAATCGATCGGGTCGCGTATGAATATATACTGATATCAGTGTTGATAATCCTGTATATTGATATATTATCAATTTTTTTAGAGGTCGATTATAGACCTATCACATAGTCTATGATCAACTTATTGAATATATTGACAGCTTAAAAGAATGGCAAAAAAAAAGAAATTAAATAAAATAAAATTAGAGTATATCAATTAATACTATTAAAATATTATAAAAAAATTTTGATACATCAATTGTGAGTGTCAATCACTTTTGGACGTGATCAAGTGTTATCTAAGTCAAGGTGTAGTCGTAGATCATTGAGATGACACAAAAAAAAAGAATAACTAAAATAAAATAAATATTAATCATCCAAAAACTAAAGAACGACTACATATCATGACAAGAGATTAGACGTGTGTGATGACCATAAGGAAGAGTGGTGGTTGTAACTTGTGAGTGTTCAATGGACAACTAGTGTATGAGAACAAGGAGTCCTTCTCGACAGAGATGCTTATTCTAGGTAATTGGTTGATGCTATCATTGCCCTCACCTATACTCTTTTGATCGAGTGTCCAATTATTTTGTAATCTCATATTCTGATATTTAGTCACTTTACATTGCTTGAATGATGTTTATTTATTTTATTTTATTTTATTTTATTTCTCCCTTTTTTTAATCTCACCTCCTTTGAAAATAGACTTAGTTGGTCGATACATAACTAATAATATAGTCTGGTATAGATAAAACTAATTATCTATAATATACTCAATATACAAACTGAGTCTATTTTCAAAGGAGGTGAGATTAAAAAAAAAGAGAAATAAAATAAAATAAAAAAATAAACATCATTCACGCAATGTAAAGTGACTAAATATCATAATATGAGATTACAAAATAATTGAACACTCGATCAAATGAGTATAGGGGAGGGCAATGGTAGTAACAACCAATTACTCAGAGCAAGCGTCTATGTTAAGAAGGACTCCTTGTTCTCATACACTAGTTGTCCATTGAACACTCACAAGTGACAACCACCGCTCTTCCTTATGGTCATCACACACGTCTAATCTCTTGTCATGATATGTAGTCGTTCTTTAGTGCTTGGATGATTAATATTTATTTTATTTTATTTCTTCTCCTTTTTGTGTCATCTTAATGATCTATGACTACATTGTGTCTTAGATAACACTTGATCACGTCAAAAAGTAATTGAGAGTCACAATTGATGTATTAAAATTATTTTACAATATTTTAATAGTGTTAATTGACATACTCTAATTTTATTTTACTTTATTTCTTTATTTTTTTGCCATTATTTTAAGCTGTCAATATATTCAGTAAGTTGATCATAAACTATATGATAGGTCTATAATCGATCTCTGTATAAATCGATAATATGTTAATATACAGGATCATCAACACTGATATCAGTATATAATTCATACGTGACACAGTCAATTATAGAAGACATAAACATTCTTTAGAGACCCTTTAAAGTAAATGATAATCCATTTAAATTTTCTCCAATGGTACAATTCTAATGGGTAGAATTTTTCAACTGTCAGATTTTGGTAGCCTTACTATATTAATTAAAGGGACCCTTTTGAACTCCTCCTTGTTCATTTATTCATAACTTTCTAGTTTTGCATCAACAATAACAATGTCGCAGTCATCTCAAACATCCAAAAGTTCTTATATTTGTCATTGTGGTAATCCTGCGGTGTTGAAAACATCACAAATTAAAAGGAATTCGGGTTCAAAATTCTACAGTTGTGCGGTTGGAAAGGTTTGTTTTTGTTTAAATAAAAATTTATTTATGTTCATCTCATAATCCAATTTACTAATTTATCCTAGTTATTTTAAGATAATGGTGGATGCTCTTATTTTAAGTGGATTTCCTCCGATTTTGAGGTTTCAAAATTTCAAGGCATTACCAAGTTTGAAATGTTGGAAAGGCTTAGAGATTCCGAAGAAAATAGGGATCTTCTAATGACATTATATAGAGAATCAGAATACAAGATTGATCACTTAAAGGGATTATTGAAAGACATCGAAATTGAGAGGGATCAACTTAAGCATAAGTTGGTTATGACTGAAGAAAAAGAAAAGGGCATAAAAATTATGGTGTATGGTTTATTATTAGTTTTAGCTTTTTGAAAAGGTGTAATGGGGCTGTAGTGGGATTGAATGTATTCTGACTCTTTTATTAGTCGACTACTTTTTACTTATATTATATATGGTTTACCTTTTTAATTCATCGACTACACAACACTCTACTGTATATGCTTTACCTTTTAGTCAGAGTCTATAATAAACGATGACATTCATGTAAAAACAATGATACATTGATTATATAAAATGAAAAATATTTATCATAAACTATAAAAGTAGTTTCAAAAATAAAATTGTTCATCTCTACACATCCCGAGCTAAATATTTAAAAAGTTAAGATTGTCTAGTCTAATAAAAATAATCATCAGCCACAAATAAAAATTAAACATTATCTAAAATTCAACATTTTCTTCTTCCACTTGCATCTTATCGATATCCTGAGTAACTTCATTAAGAAATTCATCTAAGTTCAAAAATTTATTTTTATTTTCATTTTCTTTCTCCATGATGCCTTCTTTTTTGGTGCATCATTTTTCCTTCTTCTTTATGTTCTTCTCCCTTTTCTTTCTCTACTTCTTCTGCATTCTTCTCTTCTTCTTTCTCTCCATCTCCTTCATTATTTTCTTCTTCACATCCACTTTTCTCATTTTTATTATCTTCATCCTGCCTGCCTTCGTCATGATCCTCCTTCTCTATACCAGATGATCCATCAACTTTGTTTTCTTCTTCACAAACATCTTCTTTATTTTTTTCTTCTTCTTTCTCTTCGTCGCCTTCATTGAGATTTTCCTTCTCTACAATAGATGCAACCTCAGGGATCATCACCTCATCAACATTGATCAAGACCTGTTCCAAAGCTGCTACCTTAAGGAGCATTTCTTTAATGCCGCTGTCATCGCGGATAACCCTCGCCACTAAATGATGACTTTGCACCTGTACACCTATATTTTTAAGTATTTACCATTTATAATAAACTAAGATATCGATTGATGAAGAATGGTATCGATTCTATTATAAGTAAAAGAGATTATATAAAATATGCAACTTCTATAATATACAAAGTAGATATTACCTTCATCTTCATCTCTCTTCTTTTGTTTCTTCTTTTTCTGCACTCATCAGCCTCCCCTCTTTCACAAAATCAACGATGTTCTTGATCGGCTCCTCCAGCCTAAACATGCCCTCTTCCAAATTTTCAATCATCGGTGTCTTTCCTGATGCTTTCGGTTTACTCGTCCCCTCACCCAGGATGACATGCCTTGAAACAACATTTTCACCCAAATCTCAATCATTATCCCCATCCTCACCATCCTCCAATGAGGAGATGACAATCACTCCCTCCAGAGGGGCCTTTAAGCTATCGATGAATATATCCTTCGGTTCGTCCGTGAATGCTTTAAGATTTTTAATGTAGTGCTGCTTCATTTCACGGACTGTGAGAATAAGGTATGGGTGCACTCTCTATAGATAAATAGGCAAATGTGATTGATTAGCAACATAATATTGGTAAAAGTATTCTTCGGAAAAATAGTTTCATAACTTTGTGCTCCATCCGTTCAGATATGGATCACCTTCGATTAGTTTATCACCTTTTGAGATGTGCCATCTGAGCAATCGGGAAATGGGTAGTGGGTCTTCAGTTGATTTACCATTTCCCCTCTCGAGCGCAGGAAAGGCTTCGTATATCCAAATTTGTAATCAAAAGAAAAAATAAAAACATATAATTGAGAGTCAGTATAGTATAAACACCATAGATGAATTACAGTATATAATAAACTACTTCAATGGTTTATAATCAAATACCATAAATGCCCAGGGAAATTTGTAGAGCACGTACGATGAAACTTTCTTTGTTATAAATGTCTTCTTCTGCCTGCTGAAGTCTATCCGCTTCTTTAGATAGTCTAGAGTCAAGGAAAATGAATCCTTACCCCAAGGGTATCTCTCAAAGAAGCTCAAGTTATCCACCATCTTTATGGTGTCTATGTCTACGGTTTTTGACTAGTCGCGTGCAAGCAATATGCAGTGTACGAACCAAACCAAGCAACATTTAAACTTGTCCTCCTTGTCCAGCCTCCTACCTCTAATAAGCTTCATCAATCTCTTCGCATTTACACTCCTCTTTTTCACAATCTTTAGTAAAAAAGCTTCACCCTCCTCCATCTCTTTGATATATTTTGAATCATGGGGATAACTCCCACAGTTTAAACCCATGATTATCACAAACACCTTCAGGCCGAAACATGCAGGCCTGTCATTGATGCAAAACCATATTAAATGCAGCTTGTTGTTTTGTTTAACTCGACGAAGAAGTGTATAGTGGACAAGCTGTCCGTTGAACTTCATATATTCTGGCAAGTCCCATAAACCACCAAAACAGTAATTCTTAAACCTAGACTTCAGACGTTGATCAACCACGACTTGTTTGAATTCATAAAACATTTTCAAACGGGACCTAATGGATATCTTAGCCGGAAATGATCCTACATCATCCAGGACTGTGGCGAGGTCGTACCTCTCAGCCGAAATAAACCTTGTACAGTGGGTCAAGATCAATGCTTCCTCATCTATCCTAGCCTCAATTTGTATTTCCTTCGGCTCATCTCGAATCGAAGCTTCAACAGCTTCCTCACTGCAATTTCTATTCTCCGATTCATCGACTACTCATTTTTTTCTTTTCTCAGACCTATTAACTTCTACAACCTTGCGTCTTTTACCTCTAGCCATTTGTTATGATCTACGGACAAAAAATAATATTTCTCAACTATAACAATAAATACAATACCTAATCGACCTAGCAGTCTATTAACATGACAACAGTTGTAGCACCAAAAAAGCCTATTTACAGAAAAAGTTTCTTCCAAAACAACTCTATCACCCACAAGAATATGCATCTAAATGACCATTATATTGAACAAAAATAGGATGAAACCTAGATTTTTAGCACGAAAATTGAGAAAAATTGTTAAAAAAATTTCAATGCAATCGTCGAGGGAAATTAAAATCCAACAAAAATAATGCACAATCAAACCAAATACCAATTTAGAAACATAAATTTTAAGTAAATCAAGCCCCATTTTTTCAAAAAAATATCAATTTTTCAGGTCCAAATATCAAATACGAGTATGATTCAAAACAAGGAATCCCCAACATGAACATGCTTCTACAACACCATTACATTGGAGAAAAATTTGAACAAAAATCATATATCTTGCCACATTACGATGAAATTAGTGAAGAAATTTCAACATGCAATAGCCAAGGATAATCAATATACACCAATTATCCATCAACAATCAAGTAAATACCAATTAAAAATAATCAATTTCCGTAAAATCAAGTCCCATTTAATTTTTTTTTAAAATCCAACGAGTTCAACCGCCACAAATGAATTCAGAAAAAATAAAAAAAACCCCATCAATATGGAGCACAAATTAACCAAAAAGTGAATATAACTTACCTAAAGTTGAAGATCGTAGTTGGAGGTAATTTACACAAGCTCAAAATTGAAAAATGATGGAAAAGGGAGATGAAGTGGGAGAGAGTAACGAGAGAAGATGAGAGAGAATTTTTTTTTGTATTTAATGAAAGAGGGGTTAAAAATGTGTTTAATAAATACATAAGGGGTTCCAAAAGATTTAATAAATACATAAGGGGTGCCAAAAGGTTTTTTTATTTTACACTTAAACCCATACCCCATAAAACCCTAAAAAATTAGGTCAAGTAAAAAAAAAAGTGTCTTTTTTTCAAAATAAGTTTTCAAAGTGGACTTTTACCTAAATCTTCTCATGTTACTCCAATGTGAAATTTTTTGATGCAAATTTAAATTTAATCGAGGCCTAATGGGAGCATTTTGCTAGAATGAGATGGAGAAGGATGAGATTGACACACCATTATTTGATTAAAGCAATAGAATTGGAAGAGATTTAAAGAATGTAGACGATTGAAGAAGGGTCGATATGGATGTCGCAGAGTCCAGTCCTTTTTTTTCCTAGATAGATTGACCTAATGTGATCATTTACATTTTCTCTTATATATTAATGGCTCTTGGATGTTACCAAATATTGGTTTACTATTAATTGGTGGCCCCATTACCGATTCTAATTATATTCTCTATTGTTTCCTCCAGCAAATTAGCACAAGAGTTGAAGGAATAAAAGCAAGAATTTACCTGGTTTGTAGAAGATTCACAAAATTTAATTGAAGAATTTATCTCCAATTAGAATTGTGTAGCAACTAGTTCATCTTTTAATTATACATAAAAGTAATTTAATTCAAACAGAAGGTTTTTGTCGTTACAAGATAGTTAGGAAAGAGTGATGTTTTGGTCCTACCAAAATATTTCGTATCTTTTGTGCTACTAGTAAAGTGAGTTTGGAGTCTAAAGTACAAGTTTTTTCATCTAAAATTTTGAAGGGGCGTATAAAAATGAAAAAAATTCCTAAACGAATAAGACAAAAGAAGGTGTTTGTCTTGTAAAGAAAAGATAACTAAATTTTATAAAAAATTTGGAGCCTAAAGGATAAGTTTTTTCATTCAAAATTTAGAAAGAGCATATAAAAATGAAGAAATTCTAAAACGGACACGACACAAGAAGTTTGTCTTGTCTATAAAAAGTTAAAGTCGTCAGGTAATAATAAAGTGTAAGGCGGGAGCACGATTTTACCTTACAGGGTAAATGGAGTCACTTACCTTACCTTCTAAAGGAAAAAGTTAGTAGAGATTGGAAATTTAATTTAAGGTGGTGGGTGTTGTCAACTCTCCTCCAAGGGGAGGAGAAACATTAATTTCTAGAGCTGACACCAATGTACTCCCTCGGTCGATCTTTACTTGTCCACATTTTTATTTTAGAATGTCCAATAATACTTGTTCAGTTTTTAAAATTAATGGACAATTTACCCATTTTTACCTATTTTATCATTGGCATTATATACAATACATCATTAATTGTATTATTCAAAGCAAAAAGCTTATTTTATTCAAAGGGTGATATAATAAAATCTCTCAACTATTTATTGTTTCTCAAGGCATGTGTCAAGTCAAAAGTAAAGAAGTATTTATGAATGAAGGGAGTACTTAGTGAAGAATTTATTTCAACGGCTGATAGCGCAAGGTTGGGAGACCTTACAAGGGAAAATGTAAATAGATTCTATTGTACAAGGTAAAACCGTATTACTGCTGATAATGCATGGGTGGTTTTATTGTAAGGTAAAATGGTCTCCCAATCTTGTGCTAATAGTAGTTGAAATAAATTCTTCACTAAGTATTTTC
Source organism: Capsicum annuum (assembly GCF_002878395.1). Taxonomy (NCBI): domain Eukaryota; kingdom Viridiplantae; phylum Streptophyta; class Magnoliopsida; order Solanales; family Solanaceae; genus Capsicum; species Capsicum annuum. The sequence goes on along the minus strand of NW_025822785.1, from coordinate 168,421 downwards.
TCCGTCCATAAATACTTGTTCATTTTTTACTTGACACATGCCTTGAGAAATAATAAATTGATGAATTTTACTATATCATCCTTTAAATATAATAAATTTTTTGCTTTGAAAAATGTAATTAGTGATGCATTGTATTTAATACCAACGGTAAAATAGGTAAAAATGAATAAATTATTCATTGATTTATAAACTGGACAAGTGTTGTTAGACATTACAAAATAGAAAAGTGGACAAGTATAGATGGACGGATGGAGTACATCAGTGTCAGTTTCAAAAAATTAATATTTTTTCTTTTGACATGATCCGAACCAGGGCCTAGTCGTGTCGGGTATCTCAAGTCCAACCAGGACAGGAGACCATCCCCAATACCCCACCGTTAACCACCCCACACCCCATGTCAGATGAATTTCGAACATATAAAAAGTTACAACAATAATAGTCTAAAGACAATAAAGTAAGTCTATAACCATAACCAAATAACCACAACTAAATATCCAACCAATACTAGTCCCAATGTCAATACCAATAACAATGCTAACACTAATATTGACACCGTCCATGCCTATAGTTGTCCGACAAAGCCTCCAACCAAAATCAAAGAACATCTGGTCGGGACATGCCCCTGATCATAGCCAAAATCAAAACCAAAGAAATAGCAATAATATAAAGAAGTCCATAGCATGAACTGAGGTCTTTCAGAGTATGGAAGCTCAACACTTCAATCTGACCCAAAGCTGCCCCCGAATTAAAGTCACTGAGCAGGAGGAATGGTAGTATGGCCGATTCCTGCATCGCGTGGAGATACAACACTCGAAGACGGTTAGCGGAGTGAACACTAGCATGTATTCTGGGATAAAGATAAGATAATGTCATTATTCGAAACCAAATCAAATAACCATAAGCAACCACATATATACGTACATATATATACAATGCCGGGATAGGGAACAAGGTTTAGCATGCATTTAAAATCTTAACCAGGATTGTGTAGCTTAACCATCATAAAATCCACCCACTGGCTATATGGGTTCAGCTCCCCCTACTAATAGGCCCCGGTGCATATTAGCCGCGCAAACTAGGGGTATCAAGGAAGATTAAGAAATGCCCCGACCCCACGTTAAACCAAGATTCAATCATATCAATAGTGTGAACCACACATACAGGTCATCAAGACCAAACCTCATGACGATAATCACGAGTTTCCAGTGTCCGTCCTTCGGACCTACACCTTTCCGACTAGCTATCATAACCCCCATTATTGCCCAATTAAAACCTTTAGCGCATAACCAAACCACCAATTCCAGGAGTTAATTATTAAGGAACTACTAAGTGATATCGTCATACCGACTATAGCTTGTAAGTAATGTCACCAGCCAATACTTCAGGGATTTCCATGTACCTCGCATACTCCATTATTTAAAATCACTTGGGAGATTGCTTCATACCTCACAAGGTTTTCCAAAACCATCCTTAGCCATTTAACCATTTTTGTTCCATGCATTAGTTTTAGGAAATAGTCAAACCAAACACTCTGGGGATTCTATTGTACCCCTAGTTCAAATTCCCACTTTCCTCACAACTACTAACCAATTTTACAAAATACGGCTGGGGCTATAGCCATTTAAAGAGTCACAAGTTTAAAGAAATTTACCATTATCAAGTTTACCACCATACCCATGGAACCACATGTTCAAAATCATAATGAAAACAAGGAAAACCATAATCAAAACATGAGAAACAATATTCATCCATGACAACCAAAACCCCAACCTTTATTTCAAAACCATAACAATACCATGAAAATCATACAATACCATAAAAACCATACATTAAAACATATGCCTTGAGTTAAATAACAATGAGGGGGAGTAACAAGCCTTAGACACCAAGAAGCACGGAGAGAAATCGCCCTTAAAAGCCTTAAATTGATTAGCTTGATGAAACCCTAGCTTTTTCTTGACAAAGAGTTTGAGAGAGAATTTGAGAGTATTTTAATAAGAATAATATGTTAATAAAGTCCCAAAGGATGTTTTAAGTCTTGGTATCAAAGGGACTTAAGGTGGGAAATGTCCAGAATGCCCCCAACTTAAAAGATGCAAAAAGGTCGCATGTGGTTACGAGTCGGTCCCTTGACTCATGACCACAAGCTATGACTCGTACCCTTGAGTCGTCACAAAGACAATGAGTTGGAAACCCATACACTGTCCACCATATGACTCCATGATCCTACTCGTGACCTGACCGTATGAGTCATATGGTCTAGTCGTATCCAAGACAGAACTCAAGAGATTTAAACATTGGACAATATATGACTCAACCCTACCACTTATAACCTATCCTCATGGCTCTTAGTGAGCCACTCAAATCTAAGCTAGCCACTAAGTTTCTGATTTGATTAAGGATCGTCCTAACGACTTATCACCACTCATAACGACTCATACCACCAAGTCGTTATCAAGACTGAAAACCCAACAACCACCCACTAGACACCTAACGACTAGGGTCACCTAACCCATACCCACACCATACAACTTGTATGATGAGTCTTTACTAGGACAGTGAGCTCAGAGCTCAAGAATTTTCCAAGGATCAAAATCCAGGGTATTTCAATTCTCCCCCACTTGGATCATTCACCCTCGAATGATGGGATAAGGTAGTGACTAGCACGATTAAACCCCCAAACATCTGTACTTTTACCTTTAAGACAGAAAACAAATTATCAAGGAATTCACAATTTACCATTAACAAAGACAAAAAACAAGGATGTTAAGAACAACATATAACTTAAGCACGATTTTCTGGAACGGGGAATATGAATGGATACTTGGACATCATGTCCTCTTTAGCTTCCCAAGTAGCCTCTTCCACCTTGTGGTTCCTCTACAGAATCTTTACCGAAGCTATGTCCTTGGTCCGCAACTGATAAACCTGCCGATCCAAGATTTCAATAGGGACATCCTCCTAAGATAGGAGATCCAAAATAGCAATATCCTTTATTGGCACAATTTGTGATGAATCACCCACTCACTTTCTTAACATAAAAACATGGAACACCGGATGAATGGAGCTCTAACTAGAAGGCAACTCCAACTCATACGCAATATTGCCAACCCTTCTCAAAACTAAGTTCTGACCAACATACTCAGAACTAAGCTTTCTCTTTTTCCCAAACCGTATCACTCTTTTCATAGGAGACACCTTCAAGAACACCCTATCCCCAACCTCAAACTCTAACTTCCTATGCCTCATATTTGCATAGGATTTCTGACGACCTTGGGCAGCTTTAAGCTTATCCCAAATCACCTTCACCTTCTCTATGGCTTGGTGAACTAAATTCGGACCAAACATCTTTGCCTCACCAACCTCAAACCAACCAACAGAAGACCTATACCTCTTACCATAAAAGTTCACAAGTGGAGTCATCCCAATGCTAGAGTGGTAGATATTATTATACGCAAACTCTAAAAGAGGTAAATGGTCAACCCAACTACCACCATTGTCAATCACGCTAGCTTGAAGCATATCTTCTAATGTCCAAATAGTTCTTTCCGCTTGCCCATCCGACTATGGGTGGAAAGCAGTACTAAGACTCATCTTGACCCAAACCTTTCTGAAATGGCCGCCAAAAGTGCAAGAAAAACTACGTACCACGATTTGAGATAATAGAAACAGGTACTCCATGCAACTTCAAAATCTCATGGCGGAATAACCTTGCATAATCCTCTGCCAAAAAATTAGTCCTCACTGACAATAAGTGAGTAGACTTAGTCACCCTATCCACGATGACCCAAATTGAATCAAACTAATTTTGAGAACGGGGAAGATCGGTAATGAAATCTATGTTGATCATTTCCCACTTCCACACAGGCAACTCAATTTCTTGATATAGCCCTCTGGGCCTCATGTGCTCAACTTTCACTTATTGGCACACCATGCACTTAGATACAAAACTAGCCACATCCCACTTCATATTGTTCTACAAATACATCTCCTTAAGGTCATGATACATTTTGATCTAGTCAGGATGAATATCATAGCGCGACTCATGCACCTCAGCCAACACTCTCTCTTACAATCCATCTACATCTGGAATGCACAATCTCCCTTGGTACTACAAGGTACCATCACCACTAACCTCAAAAGTCATTACTTTCTTCCCATCTACATCACCCTTGATCCTCATCAAGATAGGATCTAACACTTGCATTTCTTTTACCTTATCACCCAGGGATGAATTCGCCACAACCTAAATAAATACACTACCATCCTCAGAGTCAAAGAGAAGAATCCAAGGTTAGCCAAATGGTAAACATCATTTACCAATTCTCGGTTTCCGTCATCCAGATGAGCTAGAATCCCTATATATAACCTGCTAAGAGCATCAACAACCATGTTAGCTTTACCTGGATGGTAGTAAAGACTCATGTCATAATCTTTGGGCAGCTCAAGCCATCTCCTTTGCCTGAGGTTAAGCTCTTTCTGGGTAAATACATATTGCAGGCTCTATGATCTGAAAATATATCCACATGCACTCTATACAAATAGTGACACAAGATTTTTAATGCGAACACCACAACCAATATCTCCAAGTCATGAGTCGGATAATTCTTCTCATGCACCTTCAACTGTCTATTGGCATAAGCTATCACCTTGTCATGCTGCATCAAAATACAGCCAAGTCCATAAGGGATACATTACAATAGACTACAAAACCTTCAGTGCCTTTAGGCAAATTCAAAACTAGTGCCAAAGTCAACTTATCCTTGAACTTCGTAAAAATAACCTCACAAGCATCAGATCACAAGAACTTTACCTTCTTCTGAATTAACTTAGTCAACAGGGCAGCTATAGTTGAAAAACTTTCCATAAATCTCCTATAGCAACTAGCTAAACCTAAGAAGTTTCATATATCAGTTGGAGTCGTTGGTCTACGCCACTTTTAACCACTGTAACTTTCTATGGATCCACCATGATCCCTTCACTAGAAATGAAATGGCTAGAAAAGTGACAACATTCAACCAGAATTAATATTTCAAAAATTTGGCATTCAACTACTGCTCCTTTAGGGTCTGTAATACAACACGAAGGTAATCAGCATGATCTACCTCACTCTTCAAGTACACCAGAGTATCATCTATGAACACAATGATGAACAAATCCAGAAACTAATGAAATACTTTATTCATCAAATGCATGAATACCACCGGGGCATTGGTCAACCCAAATGATAGAACCAAAAACTCAAAATGCCCATACCAGGTACCGAAGACAGTCTTAGGGATATTCGCATCCCTAATCTTTAGCTAATGATACCCGAACCAAAGATCAATCTTGGATAAAAACTTAGCACCTTGAAGCTCTATCCTTGGAAAAGGGTACTTATTCTTTACCATCACTTTATTCAGTTGCCAATAATCAATACACATCCAAAGGGAAACATCCTTCTTAAACACGAACAACACCGGTGCACCTTATGAAGAAATACTAGAAAGGATGAAACCCTTGTTTACAAGATCCCTTAGTTTATCCTTAAGCTCTTTTAACTTAGCCGGAGCCATTCTATACAGAGGAATAGAAATAGGACGAGTGTCCAGAACAAGATCAATCTCAAAATCAATCTCTCTATCGGAAGGGACACTAAAAAGTTCATCAGAGAAGACCTTAGGGAATTTATTCACCATGGGGATAGAATGTACAGAAGGACCCTCTGAGTTAGAATCTCTAACCCAACCCAGATAATAGAGACACCTCTTGGAGATTAATCTCAGAGCTCTAAGATATGATATGAACCTTCCCTTAGGAGCTTGGGAACCACCCTCCCAATCAATAAATAGCCCATTAGGGAATTTAAAAATAACCTTATGGGTCTGACAGTCTAGAGAAGCATAGCATGAGTGCAACTAATCCATCCTGATTATGACATCAAAATCAACCATGTCTAGCTCAAACAAATTCACCAACATCTCCCGTCCCCACAGATAACATACAACTCTTATAGACTCTCATGGAAACCATAGAGTCATCCACCAGGATAGAAATAGAAAAAGGGTCCGAAATATACTCTGGACGAAAACCAAAATACACAGCCACAAATGGGGTCATATATGAAAGAGTGGACCCCGAGTCAAGTAAATCGTACACGTCACGGGCAAAGATTTTCAACTTACCAATAATGACATCAGGTAATGCCTCAAATTCCTGATAGGTAGTGAGAGCATAGAGTTGGTTCTAACCAGTGCTGGAGCCAGATGGTGCACCCGTTGGTGCCGGAGCTGATGAAGAGGCAATTGAAACCTTGTTTGCCCCATAAGTAACCTTAGCCACTAGATAGTTTCTAAGCATGTGCCCTAGCTGACCACAGTTGAAGCACTCGTCATTTCCTTCATTACAATAACCCCAATATAATCGACCATAAAATCTCCAGGGAGGATAGGATAGAGCTGATTAGGCCCTTACCCTATACCCTATTATTGTCACTATCATAAAAATACCTGTCATTCGACGACTTTGGTTAGGGAGCACTAGCCATCGAGTAAGACCTAGAATTGCCCTTCTCTTTTGGACCACTTCCCACTATTCCTGCCACCCTACTGTTGGCCACCACCCTGATCAAAGAATCTAAATTTCTTGCTCTACCTCTCTCTTATCTCTACGTAATTCTTTTTTTCTTTTTCAACCTTCTGCATATATACCACCAACCTGGAGATGTCTATGTCCTTGTTCAATAAGACAGTCGTACTCTCCAAAATCAAGTCTCGGGACAATCTAAAAGCAAACTTCCTTATTATAGCCATCATTCTAGAAACCAAGTTCGGAGCATACCAAGACAACTGGTAAAACTTCAAGGCATACTTCTTGACTAACATCTTGCCTTGCTTCAGGTTAACAAAATTTTTCGCGTTCGCCTCCATAAACTCCTGAGAAAAGAAGAAATCTAGGAAAGCACTAGAAAAATCATCCCACAGGGTTGACTCTGCATCGTCATCCCTTGACTGGTCCAATTTATTGTACCACTGATAGGCCACATATTTTAGATGGTAGGAAACAAACTCCACACCCTCCAAATTAGTGGCATGCATAAAATGGAAGATCTTTTCCATCTCATCCAAAAAAACTTAAAAATCCTCCTCGACCTCAGCTCCAATAAAGGTTGGAGGATTCAATCTCATAAATTAGCCAACCCTTGTGGCCTCAGAAGATGGAGTAACAGAAGAACAGTCTCGGCCTGAGAAGCTACCAACTATGCCAATATATAAATAAACTGACGAAACTTAATATTCATCACATCACCCTAAGGAGCTTGAGAAGGTCTTTAAAGGATCGGTGGAACTCTAGGAGAACATTCAAGAAATAGAACTATAGACCGAGTTCGGACCCCATAAGTAGAACGTGTCCCATCAATAATGTCCGCAGGTGGGATAGAGGAGTTTTCATGAACTTCAAATCGTTTGGAAAGCATGATCTTAAAAGCAAACAAATGGGTATTAGAGAGGATTTCAGAGCCTTAGACTCCAGCCTAAAAATAGAACACAAGAAAGAGAAAAATTCTTAAATACCTCATAGCCTCCCCCTTATGAGTGTGGCACACTACACAACCTTAAAAGAGACTCTACTCGATAAGGATTTGTGGAATCCTAATAGACCATGAACCTAGGGATATAATACCAATCTGATACGACTCGAACCAGGGCCTAGAAGTGTCGGGTATCTCAAGTCCAACCAGGACCGGAGACCACCCCTAATACCCTACTATTAACCTCCCTACACCTCATGTTGGATGAATTCTGAATATATAACAAGATACAACAATTATAGTCGAAAGATAATAAAGTAAGTCTATAACCATTACCAAACATCCACAACTAAATATCCAACCAATACTAGTCCCAATTCCAATACCAATACCAATGCTAACACTAATACCGACACCGTCCATGCCTATAGTAGTCTGACAAAGACTCTAACCAGAATCAAAGAACATCCGATTGGGACATGCCCCCGACCATATCCAAAACCAAAACAAAAATAATAATAATAATAAAAAAAAAAGTCCTTCGTATGAAATAGGGTCTTCTGGAGTATGGATGTTTACCACTTCATTCTGACTTAAAGCTGTACCCAAATACAAGTCACTGGGCATGAGGAATGGTAGTATGACCTGTTTCTACATCACGTGGGGATAAAGCATCCTAAGGCGATTAGCAGAGTGAAATATATCATGTACTAAGGGATAAAGATAACATAATGCCATCATTCAAAACCAAATCAAATAACCATATGCAACCACATATATACATACATATATATACTGTACTGGGATAGGGAACAAGGTATAACATGCATTTAAAATCTTAACTTGGATTGTGTAGCTTAACCGTAATAAAATCCACCCACAGGCTATATGAGTTCATCTCTCCCCGTTAAAAAAGCCTTGGTGTATGTTAGCCGTACAAACTAGGGGTATCAAGAAAGACCAAGGAATACCCCGACCCCACGTCAACCAAGATACAATCATATCAATAGTGTGAACCACACACACAAGTCATCAAGACCAAAATTCATGACGATAATTACAATGACACGAACCAAACCAGGGCCTAGTCATGTTGGACATCTCAAGTCTGACCTGAACCAAAGACCGCCCCCAAATACCCAATTATAATTACCCTGTAACCTATGTCAGATGAATTTCGAACATATAACAAGATAGAACAATTTTAATTGAAAGATATTTAATAAAATTCATAACCATAACCATCCAAACATCCCACCAAGCTTCCAACTGGTGTTATCCCCAATACCAATGCCTAGGGCTGACACCAATACCGACACTGCCTATGTCTATTGTAGTCACACATGACCTTTAACTGAAAATAAAGAATATTCGGTCAGTACATGGCCTTGATAATACCCAAAACCAAAGACCAAAAAATAAACAAGAATATAAAAAAAGTCCATAACATGAAATAGAGTACTCCGAAGTATGTTAGCTCACCACTTCAGTTTGACACGAGTGTTGTCCCCGAATCTAAGTTACTAAACAAGAGAAGTAGTAAGGCCGGTTCCTGCATCATGTGGGGATACAACGCCCAAAGATGGGCTAGCGGGTGAACGATAACATGTACTTAAGAATAAGGATAAAGTAATGTCATTGTTAAAAACCAAAGTAAATTACCATATGCAACCATATACGTATATGTTTATATACTATGCCAGGAAAGAGGGTCGGGTTTAGCATGTATTTAAAACCTTTAACCTGGGATTATGTAGCTCTACCATCCGAAATCTACCCATAGGCTATATAGGTTAAAATCCCCCTGCTGAAAAGGCCCCGATGCGTGTTAGTTACACGAACCTAAGGAAAAGAAACCTAAGATGAATAGTAATCTCCCATAATATAAGTATGACATGATGTACACGGTCACCAAAACCAACCTCACATCAACAAATATGAGTTTCCAGTTTTGGTCTCCCCGGGACTTCCACCTTCCACGGCTTTGATAACATATCCCTCTTTAATCTCATATTAAAACCATTCACACATAATCAACTATTTACCAATGAGTCTTATTTATGAGGTATTAACAATTGGTATCATCATACTAAAATTAGAGCTTGCAAGTCTATCCATTTATGCCACACCAAAGCAATTAAACTAATTTGACCCCAAAGTTTCCAATTAAATCATTACTATGGCAATCAAGGCCTTTCTAATCCATTTAAAAAAATTTAAATCAATTTAGGTTCCATTACCATATTATGCCATGCAATGTTTTTACTAATAGTCTAACTATATGTTAAAAGCATTCTCATTGGCATTTTAACAAATATATTGAGGGCATATAGTTTCCAAAGCCAAAACCAAGTACCAATTGACCATTCCCATGTAACCACATGTTCAAAACACAATTATAACATAAAAACCATAAGTAAAACATGGGAAAATACTATTCAACCAAGAACAACCAAAACCCCCAACATATCCTTCGAAACCCAAAATAATACCACAATGATGCCATGAAAACCATTTATTAAAACATTCTTTTAGTTGAATTAACAATGAGAGAGGAGTAACATGCCTTAGACACTAAGGAAGACAGAGAAAAACCACCTGTAAGAGCCTTAATTGATTTCTTTGAAGAAACCCTAGCCTCTTCTTGACCCAAAGCTTGAGAGAGATTTTTAGAGTATGTAAGAGTGCTTGATTGAGAATAGGAGGCCAATGAAGCCCCAAAAGATATTTTAGGTCATGGGGTCAAAAGTAGTTAAGAGGGGAAATGTCCAGAATACCCCCAACTTAAACTATAAAAATTTTTGCAAGAGGGCACTGTTGAACCCCTTCACTCGTATCCATACCATACGAGTGGTACCCTCCACTCATAACTTGATCAAAAAGTTGGGCACTACATTCTATCCAACATATGACTCCAAGGCCCCAACTCATGACCAGACCATATGACTAGTATGGTTCTGTCGTACACTAGGCAAAATATCCTGACCCGACCCGAGGTCCTGGCCGCGATGGGCATCTCGAACCATCAAGGCCCGAGACACCCTGGTCTCTGCCCAACCCACTAGTGATATTGTCCACTTTGGGCCCAGGCCAGTACGACTTTAAAATGCGTCACAAGGGAGTAAGGCTTTCTTACTTATATACCTAGCATCCTTCTGCATTTTGCTGATATGGTACTCCTTTCTAAGTTGAGGTGTTACATACACCCTCCTTATGGACTCGGCGTACTTGCTGAGGTTTTCCCCATCGAATGTGATTTGCCTACACTCAGGATTGAGGTTTGCCCTGCCTTACCGAGATTTGCCTACACTTAGTTTAAACTTTGGCCTATATCAACAGGGACGACACAGGAGCAGCTCTGATACCATTCTTGTCACAACCCGACCTGAGGTCCTGGCCGCGATGGGCATCCCAAACTATCAAGGCCCGAGACACCCGTGTCTCTGCCCAACCCACTAGTGATATTATCCGCTCTAGGCCCAGGACCGCACGACTTTAAAATGCGCCACTAGTTAGTAAGGCTTTCTTACTTATATACCCAATATCCCTCCTGTATTTTGTTGATGTGGGACTCCTTCCTAAGTTGGGGTGTTACACAAAATCCAAAGGGATTGACACTGGACAATATACGATTACACCTTACCACTCGTACCCTATATTTACAAATCATAGTGAGCCTATTGTACTCAGAGTCAAGTCAATTTACCAAGTTTCAGATTAAGTGAAGGACCAAACTAATGAACCGCAACCAAACCATATGACCCGTACCCACGAAGTCATAACCACAACAAAAACCCAACCACCATATACTGGACAACTTATGAGTTGGGTCACCTGACCCGTACCTACACCATACGATATTTATGGCATGTAGTATGATGATCAGAAGGTTCAAAACTCAGGAAATTTTCAAGGGCCAAAACCCAAGAAATTTCACATAATTTTACAGTGTCCGTCTTCTGGACCCACACCTTCACAGATAGTTATCACAACCCCCATTATTTCCCAATTAAAACCTTTATCACCTAACCAAAATACCAATTCAAAGAGAATTATTTAGGCATTAATAAGTGGTATCGTGATACCGACTATAGCTTGAAAGCAATGTCACCAGCCAACACTTAGGGGATTCCCATGTACCCCACAACTTTATTATTTAAAATCACTTGGGCGATTCCTTTGTACCCCAGAAAATTTTCCAATACCATCCTTAGCCATTTAACCATTTTTTTTCCATGCCTTAGTTTTAAGAAATAGCCAAACCAAACACTTTGGGGATTCCATTGTACCCCTAGCTCAAATTCCCACTTTTCTCACAACTACTAACCAATTTTACAAAACCAGGTTAGGGCTATAACCACTTAAAGGGGCACAAGTTTAAAATAATTTACCCTTATCAAGTTCAACCACCATACCCATGAAACCATATGTTCAAAACCATAATTAAAATAATAAAGGCCATAATTAAACTATGAGAAACAATATTCATTCATGAACAACCAAAACCCTCAACCTTTATTTCAAAACCATAACAATACCATGAAAACCATACATTAAATATATGCCTTGAGTAAAATAACAATGAGAGAGGAGTAATATGCCTTAGACACCAAGAAACTCGGAGAGAAATCGCCCTTGAAAACCTTAATTGATTATCTTGATGAAATCCTAGATTTTGCTTGAACGGAGAGTTTGAGAGATAATTTTAGAGTATTTTAATGGGAATAGTGTGTTAATAAAGTTCCAAAGGATGTTTTAAGTCGTGGTATCAAAGGGAATTAAGGTGGGAATTATTCAAAATGCCCCTAACTTAAAAGCTATAAAAAGATTGCATATGGTTACAAGTCGACCCCTTGACTCGTGACCACAACCTACGACTCGTACCCTTGAGTCATAACCAAGACAGTGAGTTGGATACCCATACACCATCCACCATACAACTCCATAATCCCACTCGTGACCTGACCATATGATTCGATTGTCTAGTCATATCCAAGATAGAACTGGAGGGATTTGGACATTAGACAACATACGAATCAACCCTACCACTCATAACCTATCCTCATGGATCTTAGTAATCCACTCATATTTAGAGTCGAGCCAAGCCACTACATTTCTAATTTGATTAAGGATCATCCTAATGACTCGTCAACACCCCTAACGACTTGTACCACCAAGTTATTAACAAGATCAAAAACCCAACCACCACTCACTGGATACCTAAAGACTAAGGTCACCTGAATCTTACCCACACCATACAACTTATAGAGCTCTAGAATTTTTCAAGGATAAAAATCCAAGGTGTTTCACCTTTCCTAGAGGGTGAGTTGATAACAACCACCATATTAAATCAAATTTTGAACTCCCACCTATTTTTTTAGTCAAAGAATAAGGTAAGTGACTTTATTTACCTTGTAAGATAAAATCGTGCTTCTGCCTTACACTTTATCATTACCTGACGGCGTTAACTTTTTATAGAAAAGACAAACACCTTCTTTTGTCATGTCCATTTTAAATTTTCTTCATTTTTATATGCCCCTTTAAAATTTTGAATGAAAAAACTTATCCTTTAGGCTCCAAATTCTTTGTAAAGTTCAGTTATCTTTTCTTTACAAAAAATAGATCCTTAGTAATTTTAATGCAACAAACTAAAAATTCAGTTTTCAACTAATAAAATCAATGAAAAATTACAAGAAGTGACAATCTTAAGATCATAATTATGATAAATAGTAATACTTTCACAAAATTATGTTTTATAGAAAAAATTAACATTTTGTTTAGTGACAGTTACCAAGGGGTAACTCCTCATATTTTTACTCCAACACTTTATCTCTTTCCTTTCTTACTTTACCTTTTATTTTTTTTCTCAAATAACTCCTATTTTTTAGATTTTCATTCCATTTCTCACGTTTTCCTCACGTTGTAGATAAAGATTTTGCTTCACTAATTAAGTTAACTATTAATTTGTAGTTATTGTATAACTACCTAAAAATTTAATAAAATATGTGAAATTTATGATTTTATGTGATTTGACTATTTTAGTCCTCCCATAATTGCATTATGGTATTTTTGGGGTATGGGAGTGATTGGCATGGTTTCCGAAGCATTTTGATAGCAGTTGTGCGAAATTGTGAATTTTGGTGGCTTTGAGTGCCTTATTATGGACTTGTGTAGTTATCATTTGATCCGTGCAACAGATGGCTAAGCGTACTATACCAGCAGATCCAAAATATATATTTTAGGCTAGATAGACCTTTGACTCAAGTCCCGATGCACCTGAGCTCATTTCGACCTGTTGGTCAGAAAGTTGGAAAATTAGAAATATGGGTGTGGGATCCACATTTAGTCAAAACAACCTCGTATGAAAAATTCAACTTTGTCAATGCATCTGAAGTGTCGATTTTAGGGGGGGGGGGTATAGTTTGTTTGCGTATATCAAACTCCGAACAAATCTTGTCCACCCTATAGAAGTCTGGGTTGGACCAAAAAAATCTGTTTTTTCCAGGTCTGGTGCACTGTATAAAATAACCCTTTTACCCTCTTTTTTACCCATTTTGCCCATTCTTTCACCTTTTCTCTTGATAGTTAAACCCTAAAAAGTGTGAGAGATTGAAAATAAAGCTTGTGGGAGCTTGCGAAGCTAGATTAACATCTGTTTCTTGATTCTATTACGGATTTAAGTTGAGATTTCATCCTTTTTACTCTAATTCCTTGATTAATATCTCAAAACCTCAAAAGTCTTAGGGCTTGATTTTAAACCCTAATTTAACTCCTTTTCACTTGAATAATGTTTTAATCTTATAATTACTAGTTTTTCATCAAGTTAACATTCAAAATAACTTTGATTCTTGATTTTAACATGGATTTCAAAGATTTTACCCGATAAAGCTCAAAAATAGTTTTTCTTCAATTTGAACCTCGTTTTGACTAGATTCTACTTAGATTATCTTCTAAATATTTCTAAAAATATGGAAAACAGATTTTTGAATTAAAGTTATAATTTTGTCATTTTTTTTCAAAACCCATTTCGGAGGTTCGTTTTGATCCCGAATCAAAAGTAGTCAATATAGGTATCGTTGACTTTGTTTTGACACGTAGATTCCATATTTCTTGGTTTGAGTTAATTTTGGGATCTAGGTTCTTTTTGATCTCGAATCAAAAGTAGTCAGTATGGGTGTCGTTTCCTTTATTTTGATGTGTAGATTCTATATTTCTTGGTTTTAGTTGATTTTGGAATCATTCGTGGAAAGTAAGGCCGTGAGTTCGAAGTGTAGCGGATCAGTTTTGACATTCGATGTAGGTTATGGCTTGGATTTTTCACACTGTATTGGATAGTAAATATTAGTACAAAATGCATGTTAAGGGTGGAACCTAATTATGAAAAATGGCTACTATGTGTTGTTACCGTGTGGGGGCCTATATATGATGTGATTATTGAAATTAAAATATTATGTGATAAGTATGATCGTGTGGAGACCTATGTGATATTGATAGATAGCCTTGAATACATGTGAATAATTGTATTGTGTTGTTGAAATACCTAATATGGTACCATTGGTTTATTCTGATATATTCATACTCGTTGGCATTGGAAACATGTGGAAACTCATGGATGATGAATTATTGAGTGGATATTGGCTCACGTGGTTGTGGAATGTATTATTATGATTGGTTGTGGAAATACCTCATGTGGTTGGTTGTGGAAATACTCATTATGATTGGTCAGACTATGATACCTACTAAGTACAAGCGCACTGTATTCATGCCTACTGCGCCCTTTCAGTGCAACTCTTAGATTGAGTGTGCTACAAATTGGTTGATTTCAAGCTCCTTCAGATTTATCAAGGTAGTAATTAGACATTCATGTGTTCATAGTTCACCTTTATCTTTCTATAGAAGTTATGTATTTTCTATTTTGGTTGACAAATGTTGACCCTGTGTTGATATTTTTGATGTATTTGACTTATGGTTTGTTGATAACACTCAACTTACTCTGATTTTTTGGGGTAACACTATCATTGTCAATATAATAACCCAACTTAGGTTGGGGTCAAATCCTCAAAGAGTGTAATTTAGTCTTCAAATTCTATGTATGTTGAAAGTCACTAAGCGTTGATCCACAATGTATAATTAAAGAAAAACATAAATTAAATTGGGAGGGTGGGTATGATTTAAAACCTGTTTGAACAAAATTATCTTGTAACACTAAGTGAGAGCAAGCAATAATTTTTTATTAAAATCCAATGAGAGAAGAGTCTTGGGGTTATACTTTTCCTAGGGGTCATACATGCATGGGTAATAGAGGGTTAGTCTATTTCTTAGTCAAAGATGTGGGTAGGCTTGATTTTAATTCTTAGCGTTAGTCTTTTAACCACACACCAAACTTTACTCATGGATTCTTTTGAATACCACATGAGTGTGCCAGTTTCACCAATCCAAGACCTCAACATAATATCCCTATTTCTAGGATGAGGCCAATCAATCCAGCTACACATATAACATCCTTATTTCTAAGATAATGCTATGGACATAACTAGTATCAAATAGTTATTCACTACTACTCATCACCCACACCCCTCTTTCGAGGATGATATGGGATCTAATTCAAATTTGGTTTTCACCCACAATTATAAATTAAAGCAAAGAGTAGTAGCAAAATCCATCATCAATAACTAATAATTAGGACTAACAATCAACACCCATATACTTTAACACCCTAATCAAGCATAACCACCAGATGAATACTTAGCTACTCATAAGATTAATTAAAACAGGCATACCTAAGTTAGCACCCAATGCATCCATTGATAGCAAATCAAGAATAATCCCAAAACTTCAATCTCAAATTATAACTAATATTTCTCTGGGAAAGTTTAGAAACAATTGTCTTTCCCAAATTGGTAAGGTTTCCTCTCAATACCAACTTGAAAATTAGTTGAAAGATGCCTTAAATATGTAAGGGTTTTGCCCTTTGGAGAATTGGTTCAGCTACTTGAAATTACAAAACTGCCCTTAGATTTTTGGCGGCACCATCAGGATTGTCATGGTCTGATCACGATCGCAACTATCACGATTGCGGTGATCCCCTCGAGATCGCCAAGATTTGATCAGGTTTTTACTGGCGCAATCGCGACCCTCAGACCATGATCGCGGTATCTGAGGGTCAATCTCTGCTCCATATTTTCCAGCTTTTGTACTAACTTTACTCTTTTTGTTTCTTACTTCACTTATTTTCTTCCAATTACCTGTAAACCTGCAAACCATGGGAATTAGTGCATTCAAATAGCTAATTTGCCTCATTTACACAATTTAACCATAGTAGTGTGCAAAAATTTTGATGCCAATGAGTATTAAATTTGCCACTCATCAACACCCCCAACTTAAACTTTTGCTTGTCCTCAAGCAATGCCACTTATTACTCAATGAGACTATGCAATTATAAGCCCATTCATATGACCAAATAATCACAATGATTTCAAACTTGGTTAGCACTAAATAGTAGCTCTCAAGCATGGGAAAAGCTATTCTCAAAACTCCCCTCAACATAAACCACACTTTTCAAGGATGCAAAATACTTTAAAGAGCAACTAAGCAATAATCACTAACTCTCTAGAAGTGACTCTCCATCAATTAGTGACATATTTAAACTCTTTTGCCTCATTTTCAGAAGATGACAATTTCACCCATCTCAATTAGTCTACATGCCTCCTTACGAAAGAAAATCCCCCACACTAAAGTATTTATCATGCAACACAGGATTAAAGTGAAAGTTCTCACTCACACAATGAATCTCTCAATGGAACAAGTATCATACCTGTCACGACCTGAGACTACCCTCTAGTCATAACACGATACTTGGAACCACAAGTGGTCCCAAGCTAACCCATGAACTGCATACTACTTGAGCAACTGATTTATAATATATTAACTAGTTGGTTCTACCATACGGAAATATAATCATATAAAATTTGGGAAAACTATAATATTGATATAATTTACAATATGATAAAACTGAAGAGAGCACAAAAATTACAAGACTGACTCTGACTGAAATCTATGAAGCCTCTACTATACTGACTATAGATATCTCGGACATGTCTCCAACTACCACTAATCAATACAAATGAATAATAAGGTAAAGTACATGAACAACATCTAACTGAAGACCCCGAAATACAAGAACTCATCACCTATTGGCTAGAAACTGCAACTGTCTGATCATGACGTTTGGACTACAACTGGTACCTACATTATTTTATAATGTAGCCACATAGACGTATATGTGGATCAGTACTTCTGGAATGTACTGATTAAGCGGGGGTGAATGTAGTAAGTAAAACTTATTTCATACGTAATCTCAAAACATGCATGCTAAGTGTAAGTAGACTCACCAAAAGACTAAAATAAACCGAACGCTCAAATATCTTAAAACATGCATAACAAATAGAATCTAATAAGTTGGTGAATCATTATACTTAGTTCATTATAAATTTAATTTTATAATATAAATAGAACTGAAGCTGGAAAACAATAAAACATGGGTACTATATGAACACTGGGTCTAAAACTATGTGATGGAAATTGTAATATCGGAAAATGCAAGACTAAGTGTATATCTGTCATGTTACTGAGATAAATTTGAAATTCAAAACACTAAAAGTTGTAAAAATAAATATCTGAAAGTCTGTACACTTAGTCAAGCAAACCTAAACAGAAATTACACTGAATACTGACTGATACTGCGGGAGGTATCATGTAATCGACATGCCCCAATCTGAGCTAATCGGGGTCTAACCTGTAACCTAATAGAAGAATGACCTAAAGAGATGAATACTAAGAGAAACAAGATAACAAACAAATGAAATAAAGTAACATAGATAGCTTGACATACGAGATTACAAGAAAAAGGAAACAAATCATGTATTAGATGGTATGACCTCTAAGACCCGCAATAACAACACCAAACTCTTACGGTGACCACTAAGGGAATCAACTCTGCCTTACAACCACCGTTTCTAAGCAAAGATCAATAATGGCTTTTCCAAGCTCTACACTACTTGGCTTTTTCAAGCCCTACACTACACTTTCAAAGAGAGAAGAAGACTTTCAATATCTTTCAATTATCCATAATATACTAAGGAGCAAATGACCTAATAGAAGACTATTTATAGGCTAGATTATTACATAGCAAAATGGCCAAAATACCCTTAATGAAAGGGGTGGTCATAGAGTGTTTTTCTAATATGTGTAATCCCCAAAATACCCTTAATTAAGGGTGCGTCTTCAATGCTCTAAAACCAAGGGGTCATGCTTCAACACTTGTGGACTCGGGTTGGCATCACCCCATGCAATCTTCCACACATGGGTTTGCTTTATGTCATGCTCAAAATAGGTCCTCTATGCATGTTCTTGTGTACTCGAGGTGACCAAGTCTTGAGTCTTTATGTATTGGCCTCCAATGATGTCTTCAAAAGTATAGATGGCTATTTGGCTTGTATCATCCTCCCCTTCTTGAAAAGAATTCGACCTCGAATCCATACCTTGCAAAACTAAAGAAAGGACAAACAAGCACAACTTTCTCATGGCATGAGGGTTAAGGTTAGTACAACAAATAACATCATCATGCCAAGGTGGTATATACTTGAGATTTAACCACAAATCCTTTGCCTTAGTAGTGAAAAGCTTAGTAAGAATGTTGCAAAGGAAATAACTATGACAAGTATCATGAGATAAAGAAACTACAAAGGTAAGGCTACCCTTGTCTTAGGAACCATAAAGCACAATTGTTTCATTACCTCTTCAAGTGGCCTCATTAAATGTGGTGCCACTATTGGTCTCAAAGTCCACCAATCCCACATAGCCTTATCAATCAAATAAGTGGACCAACCAACAAGACCCCTACCTCTACTTAATGCAAACTCAAAACTAGCATGGATGTCATCATAGGCAAAGAGGTAGTATAGGAAATAATCAAGTATAAAGACGTGTACGGGTGAAGACAAAGCATTTAAGCACATACACGATCTTTTCTTCAAACAAATAGACAACTTGGCATCCACAAGTTGGGATTCATGCAATTTAAAAATAAGTGTGTCAAGCAAGGATGCACATTTAGAAGTATTAGCCCAAGGAGACAATGACACTTTTGCTCTCGGGTTTTTAAGAATGACACTTTACTTGTCATGTAGACCAAGTAACAAGTTGGGTGCGCCAACATCATCATATCGATATTTGACACCAGGATCAAATGGAAAGAGTGGCCATAGACATGGATCTAGATAACACTCTTTTTCTTCATAGGCTTCACCCAATCTAAAAGACATACTCTCTATAGTGGCAAACATATCATCAAAAGAAAATAAAGAGTAGAGAAAGGTATCACTCAAGTCAAATTCAACTAAGGTGTCCTCATGTATGTACTCACTACCAGTTTTAACATTATCATTATGAGTACCCTCAACAATAAAGTCACACATAGTAGAAGAAGAAGTAATTTCCAAGGAATGGACACTTTTTCCTTTTATGGAAGAACCCTCAAGTAGACACATACCTCCACCAAAATCAAATGGATTATTCCTTAAGTCTTTATAGAAAGCAAGCAATTCATCCTTATAGTCATCAAACATGGGTGGGGTGTCATACAAAGGATCACAACCACAATCCATTTTCAAGGAACAATAACTTATTGGGTTTCTTAAGAATTCAAGCAAGTTAAAATCATCATCACCCAATTGATCATTCCTTTCCAAGCCCACACATTCCTTTCCCTTAAGAGTACTCTCATCTTTCAAGAAGAGATTTCCATCTTTAGGAGGAATGTTGTCACAGCATAGTGGGTTAGCATATTGGTTATAGCTTTTAAGACAAGCTATACCTTCAACTTTATTCTCACCACTAGGTTCATTAGGAGTGACTATATCATCTTCAAACAAAGATATTATACTTAAAGAGAGTAGGATATATTTCCCGAACAGATTGAGAACAAACACATTCATCACTCTCTAAAAGATCAATACCAAGTTTCAAAGAGATTTCAAGTACAAGATTATCCCATGAATAGCTCTCGAGTTTACTCTTATTTTGTTGACCAACATCTTTAAGTATTTCACTCACTTGAGTTCTATTAAGCACATCACATACATAATCAAGTGGTGGAATTTTTTACAAATAAGTTGATCAACACCAATTACACAAGACGATGTATTTCCGTTCAACATATAGGCTTTAACACTAGGTAGACATAAATTGATCTTACAAGAAGAGTCAATTTGGTCATCAATAGGATCAACTAGTGTATCCTCACTCACAACATGCACATCATCAATAATTGGCAAAGAATCAATGGACGATGTACTTTCATTCAACACATTGGCTTCAACACTAGGTGAACTTAAATATATCTTACAACAAGAGTCAATTCGGTCATCAATAGGATCAACTAGTGTATCCACACTCACAACATGTGCATCATCATCAAGAGGCAAAGAAATAATGGACTCACAAATAGATAAGCAACCACTCACACTCAATGGGCTACTAGCCATACAATCATCGTTCACATGCACAAAAGTGTAAGAGTTAGCTATTGTACCTTGACATTCATGAGTATGTTCATCTTTACCTCGGTGTGAAATTCCATCACAAGCTTGGGCAGCGGCTTTTTTTGGGAAGCTCTCTTTGCAAGTTGCTTGGATAATTGGATTTTGAGAAAAGAGTTTGGGTAATAATTGGCGTATAATTTCAATGTGCCATTTCATATTTTCTAGACCATCATTGATGCAATCACATGCGGCATTGAAATTATGGGCAGCCATGGTACCTAACAACAAAAGAAAATAACAAACAAAAGTAAACAAACAAGATTAGTAGTAAAAGCTCCTCACCAACACTTGTATACACTCACCTTTGTGATCCTCACAATTGCAGCAGTGAATATTGAAAGTTGCTTATACTTCGGTAGTCAATAAGGTGTCAATCACTACTCAGCGGCCAGAATAGATTCTTGTTTGATGGACTAAAGATACAAAATAAAAAATTCTACTTACGAACTTGAAACAAAAAGTTACGATGAATTAAAAATGAGAAAAGCACACAAATAACAAAAATAGGAAAGAAAAGGACTCAAAACTAACTCACAGCCTAGTAAACAATTACTAGTTTGTCAATTAGCACTAGAATCAACAAAATTGCAACTAAGAATCAAGAATAGAAACCAAGAAATCAAGATTTGAACTCAAAATTTGGTTGTCCCAAAGTGGTGATGTCGCAGCTTGTGGTTGGACATTAATTTTACAATGTTTTATTTGTTTTCAAGTTGTGTTTTCGGCCAATCTTCAACCAAGGGAGTGTAATTTCAATTTTTGGAGGAAAAAACACAAGTTTTGGAGCCCTTTTCAAGGTCAAATGAATTTGAATTGAAATGCCCCCCCCCCCCCTTGTACTTTCAATTGTACTTGTTCTTGTACTTTATTATTCCTTCCCTTTTATTGTTTTCTTTCTTTTGGATGACTAGGAAGGTTCTTGAAAATTTCCTTGAACAAGTAGTACACTCTCTTTCCTCATTTTTCAAGATCAAACACCCCTTTTTGAATATTTTTCTCCAACAAGATATGAAGATGATGAAGAACAACAAGAATATTCAAGAGTTGACCAACTTTTGACCACGAGGCAAATGACCTCCAAATTCAAATTTTCTTGTAGATCAAGGTTCCTTTTGCCAATATAAGCATAAATAACACAAAATAACTTCAAACCAACATCACAATCACAACACCCACATGGATCAACCTTCAAAAAGCTTCAAACTCAAGTCTAACAATGGTGAAATACTCAAAACAACTCGGATCTTGCTCAAATCTTAGATCTAGATTATATTAGTACTAGGGAACAAGGATCTAGCACTAGAAACTAACAAAACACACAAAAATAAAGTAGATCTAAGTTTCAAAATCTGCCCAAACATAAAAAATAGGATTAACAACATTTTTGTGAGTTTTTATTTTCTACACTTCTTCTAGTGTTAGAAACAAGGATCTAACACTAGAAACACACAAAACAGACAAAAATAAAGTCTCAAAATGTGAAAAACCCTAAAAATGTGAATAGTAACTTTTCTTTCTATTTCACTTTTTTTTATTTTCAAGATAACAATCCCAAGATTGATTTTGTTGGAACAAAATCAAACCTTTCTCTGATATCAAATGATAGAAGAATGACCTAAAGAGATGAAGACTAAGAGAAACAAGATAAAAAACAAATGCAATAAAGTAAGATAGATAGCTTGACATATGAGATTACAAGAAAAAAGAACCAAATCGTGTATCAAATGATAAGACCCTTAAGACCCGCAATAACAACACCAAACTCTTACGGTGACCGCTAAGGGAATCAACTCTGCCTTACAACCACCATTTCTAAGCAAAGATCAATAATGGCTTTTCCAAGCCCTACACTACTTGGCTTTTCTAAGCCCTACATTACACTCTCAAAGAGAAAAGAAGAAGACTTTCAATGTGTTTCAAATATCCATAATCAACTAAAGAGAAAATGACCTAATAGAAGACTATTTTTAGGCTATCATATAACATAGCAAAATGGTCAAAATACCCTTAATGAAAAGAGTGGTCATGGAGTGTTTTTCCAACAAGTGTAATCCCCAAAATACCCTTAATAAAGGGCGCTTCTTCAATGCTCCAAAACCAAGGGGTCATTCTTCAACACTTGTGGACTCAGGTTGGAATCACCCCATGCAATCTTCCACACACGGGTTTGCTTTATGTCATGCTCAAAAAGGATCCTCCATACATGTTCTTGTGCCCTCGAGGTGACCAAGTCTTGGGTATTTGTGCATTGGCCTCCAATGATGTCTTCAAAAGCATAGATGGCTATTTGGCTTATATCAACTAACCCGAGCTAGAAGGTTTTTAATATCGTGCCATGGGTACTAACATTGACTGACGATGTGGATCCATAAGGTTGATGTCCTAAAGGACTAAGGAGTTACCTTATACTGGCAGGTGTTCTCATGAGATATGTACCAACCTTAAACAAGAAGAAAGACATCTTAAGCATATGCTGGCTACGTAGCTCTATAACTCTGGGGTTGCAGCTAAGGGTCAAACCCTAAACTGGCTGAAATTCCCCCATCCCAAGGTTCGCTCGATGCTAAATCCTACTCCCAACTGAATGACACTGGAATGCTAACTGGTACATGCACTATAAATAATAACTTATAAACTCAGGTCATGGTATTCTAAAAATAATAGTACATATGGATTTTGGGGTAATTAATAACACATAAACTAATAATTCTTATCATGAATATGGATATCTGAGTATACTGATAAGATTCATGGATTAACTGTCTGAATATTTGAAAACCTGAATTTATGTAAATCATATAGGTATCAGGTGTTCATAATCCACCAGCACTAAATGAATATAAAATACAATATTAAAGCTTAAAACTTTGGGATTGAATCATAGTTCAAAGACTCAAAAGCTTAGACATTTCATCAAACACTTGGGAATCATCAATTTGAACATTGGAATGTCTTAAACATGGAAAGACAATAGGATAACATGGCTACATTCATAACTTCGGGATTCATCTTGAAATCAAATAAACATGGTATGGAAATTTCAATACGCAAATATTATATGAATCATTCTACTTGAAAATACATGAAACCATAACTCGTAATTGAAATCAACAAGATATTCATGGAGATAATTCAACTTGAAACTTGTAAAACTCATAATTTAAAATCAAAAAGGGTTCTTAGGCTCCATGGGTTAAAGGGGACCCATGGATTAACTCCCAAATACCTTAAGCTTCTTAACTTGGGAAAAAATCACTGTTCTTGAAGCTTTCTTAAAGATTCTTGAGCTTGGGAAACTTGGATTCTTGATTTCTTATGAAAAGGGCTTGAACCTTGTTCTAGGGGATGGAGGAGGGTTTTGAAATGTGTAATGATTTCTTAGGGTTAAGAGAGAGGAGTTAATGTTCTTAATATTTCATTAAATCATTTTGAAGTGATTAGGTATGGTTTAGGGGTGTGAAATGACTTCAACACCCTTGATTTAAGTCAAAACAGAGCATTTTTGGCACTGGGCAATGACCTAGGCGACGCTCAGCAAATCACCCAAGCTAAGGTAGGTGATGCATGGCCAATCGCCCAGCCCTTATGTCGGCGACGCATGGACAATCGCACACCCTTTACAGTGGACCTAGGCAATTTGTCATGCGATGCACGACCCTTTGTATGGCCACAACTTTTCGCTCGAGTATCGAATTAAGGTGAAATTGGTATCGTTAGAAAGCTAATTCAATTATTTACAATTTGGTTAGTCTCTGTAAAATTTCATATATGTAAGAATTTATACTCATTCAAAGCTGACCCTTGTTGAATCAAATACCAAACTTTGGATGAATTAAAGTTTTTTAGCTCAACTTTGTTTTAAGTGATTCCTATGAACATTTTTCACCTCGAAATCACTTCACACACTAGGGTAAAGATCATAACACATGAATTCAAAAATAAATTTTGGGATTAGAATTTACACACATAGAAATGATGGTTCGATTTCTAGATAAAAAATATGGGGTGTTACATTATCTCTCCCTTGAAAACATTCGTCCTCAAATGAGACTGGTTAGACTGAGAGTACTGAACTAAGGCAACTAAGATCACATACTCAACATGCATGTCTGGGAACGTGATTTCATAATTGAGTCTGATAATGACACATGAACTGAAATGATTTTGTGAATACATGCAATGACATGAGAATGGTTATAAGGCTGAGATTAAAATGAGAGAATCAACTTATGCGTAACCATTACCCCAGGTTGGATCTAGTTTCATAAAGAAAAGTTAAGAGGTCTAGGACATAAAAAATCAGGGTATTACAATATCTCCCCCTTGAAATCATTTATCCCTTGAACGATACCAACATGGCCGAAATACTACGAAAAGACTGAGTTGATGCACGGAACACTTACAAACAAAATCATGACTGAATATCTGAATCATGATGCATGAACTGAACTGAATTCATAATTTACATGGATGTGAATAAACTATCTCTTGAAATAGAAATATTCATGAAACTTTTGATAGTAAGACTAGATCGGAAGATGGAAAAACCATAGGAACTAGTCTGTCTGACTGCTAAACTGAATTGCTGGCTATACTGACTAAATTATACTAAAATCTTATATTCAACTGGAGTATTTATTCAACACTCTTTCTAAGAAGTTATAATAATATTAGGGATCAAAGGATCTTAGGCATGACCTGATTGAGATATCTGAATATGGAATCACAACATGGCTATATTTTGTAACATGGAATGTAGGCCTATGAAACATAAACTGGAATTTTCTATGCCTTAGACAATGCAACTGATACACTCAATATTAGACCTACTCCTCAAATACTCCCTCAACTATACGTTCCACTTTAATACCACACTTCACTTGAGGCTACTACAAATATTCACATGGGCACTGATAACTCTATCTACCGAAGTCTGAGCTGAACTAAATTCCCTTTCTATGTTCAAGCCTACTCGAATCTACAAAGTGCACACATAACACTATAATACTAGTCTTAACCATGAATTCAATACACCATGTGTTTTCATAACTTCATCTCAAGAATAATTCTTCTTACCACTTCATCAACTAACTTAAACCTCTTACTAGGTATTTACTAGAGCACAGTGCATTCATCCACTTATACACCAACGTAAAATTCAAGCCTATATTTATAATGGCATATGAATGTCTAAACAAGCACCCATAAAAGCATCTTTCTCATATTCTCTAATACCTTTATCAATCACAACTTCTATGCACTATTCTTAAGAAGACACACATAGAATTCTTAACTAACCATGACATATACAAAAAGGTTAACCTCATTACTCCAACTATATATCCTCATATAAAACAAGCATGAAATAATCCTTCCTCAATAAGAAATATTTAGTCTCTCCCATTAAACTATTAATCATTAATTTTTTTCATCGCTATTATCTGAACATTAGGGAGAGGTCACTAAAAGGTTAGAACATGAGGACCTGAAGTATAAAAGAATACTATGTATAACTTGGACACTTAACTGAGGTATGAGGAATAGAGTATCTATGACATGGATTTATTACAGAGATCAAAACTGAGGATATACATGACATAATCTAAATTTCGCTGATTATTAAGAGTGTAGCATGAGTTCTTGGAATCGAATATACTATAAATCATGAGTACATGAGCTACATGACCTGAGTTTGGAGTTCATGATTTCATGGAACATGATTTATACTGTTGAATGAACTGGAACTCCTCATATTAAAAATTGAGAGAGTACATGATTCAATGAAAAATGCATGATTATGAGCTATGAACATGGAGCTGATATGTAAGGCATGAGCAGATGTCATGATGACTGAAATACAACACTTTTCACTGAGATAATAATGGGTTGGGCATCATCCTCCCTTACCGACGTTCTACAACATACAGACATCACTACTAGAATCTGAGAGCCTGACTTGGTTACTTGTTCTATCATCTCCCCCTTAGCTTTAAGCCATTATTCTAAGTTTGTAGGTCCCTTTAATAAACTCTATTCTGAGCTAAAACCACTTTACTCTTGAGTTCAAGATATGACAATACACATAAATAATAAACTCATTCAGAAAGACCATATCTTAAAGCATAAAATCCACTGCTAAAACTTTCTTCTGAGATAGAACTCTTAACTTTCTATAGCCCCAATAGTCATCATACAATAACTTAAACATTGACTAACTTAGAAATTTAAGGAGTATCACAATACCATGAATTCATACCAACTAGAATTCCAACTCTTCTATTAGTTCAACCATCCATAATTCAAACTTAGATTCTAACACGTAACATAGGTATTCCCAAACCTTTGATGAACCAAACTACTTCTATCATAGCCTACTAATAACACATCTCTAAACTTATATTTTTCCCTAAACTATGAGAATTACCATTACACCAACATACTCAACATCAACAACAAATAATTTTGTATAAACAAACTTAAATTCTTGCATACACCGTTTCAAGCCTACTTGTTCACCTTTCATACAACTAGACCTATGGATATAAAATCTATTGAATCTAGATAAAAAAATTATACCCAATTTACTGCTGCTAAACTTCTAGGTTCATGCTTCTAACTCTAGATCACATACTATCATAGTATTTTGAGAAGGAATATGAAAGCATATCTGACTTGGTTTATTGCAGGATTTTTCATAAACATGAATGAATTCCTTCAAACTTCAGAACTTAAGAGCACCGATGGGATACTTTTGAGCCTATGTGTAATCCCATAACTGTCTAAGAAAACTCTATCTATAGAGATTTAAGCTTCACCATTTTTGTTGCCTCAAGAATAAGGTAGAGTAGACACGAATGGATTAATGTGAGAATCTACATAAGTTCCTTAGAGAACACTTCTACTGCACGATCTGAGACATAAAAGAAGGGAGATATTTTTTAAATGTTATGTAGCCTCTCGAAGAAAAAAACAGACATCTCTGTACCATTTCACAAGACTATACAAGACACGACTTCATAGATACCCTAGGACACTTGAACCTTATGCTCTGATACCAAGTTTATCACGACCCGAGACTATCTCCTAGTCATAACACAGTGCTTGGAACCACAAGTGGTCCCAAGTTAACCCATGAACTGGCATACTGCCTGAGCAACTGATTTATAGCATATTAAGTAGCTAGTTCTACCGTACGAAAATATAATCATGATAAAATCTAGGAAAATATAATAGTGATACAATTTACAATCTGATAAAACTGAAGAGAGCACTGAAATTACAAGACTTACTCTGACTGATATCTATGAAGCCTCTACTATACTGACTATAGATAGCTGGGACATTCCTCCAACTACCACTAATCAGTATAAATGAATAATAAGGTAAAGTACATGAACAACATCTGATTGAAGTTTTCAAAATAGGAGAACTCATCACCTATTGGCTGGAAACTGCAACTGTCTAATCATGACATGTGGACTACAACTGGTACTTACATTATGAAATAATGTAGCCACATAGACGTATATATAGATCAGTACTTTTGGAATATACTGAGTAAGTGGGGGTGAATGCAATAAGTGACACTGATTTCATACGTAATCTTAAAATATGTATGCTAAGTATAAGTAGACTCACCAAGAGACTAAAATAAACTGAAAGCTGAAATATCTTAAAACATGCATAAAAAATATAAGCTGATAAGCTGGTAAATCACTACACTTGTTTGTTAAAACTTTACTTTTATAATATAAATAGAACTAAAGCTAGAAAACAGTAAAACATGGGTATTTTATGAATACTGGGACTGAAACTACGTGATGGAAACTGTAATATGTGAGAATGCAAGAATAATTGTATATCTGTTATATTACTAAGATAAATTTGAAATATGAAAGACTCAAAACTGTAAATCTGAATATCTGAAAGTATGTACACTTAGTCAAGCAAACCAGAACTGAAATTACACTGAACACTAACTGAGACTGTGGGAGGTATCATGTAACTAACATGCCCCAATCTGAGTTAATCGGGTCCAACCTGTAACCCCAGTTGGAAGGGTGTCAGTACCATGCCACAGGTACTAACACTGGATGACATTGTGGATCCACAAGGCTGATGTCCCAAAGGACTAAGGAGTCACCCTATACTGACAGGTGCTGTCATGAGATATGTGTCAACCCTAAACTAGTAAGAAAGACATCTCAAACATACGCTGGCTATATAGTTCTGTAACTCTGGGATTGCTACTAAGGGTCAAACCCTAAACTGACAAGAATTCCCCCATCCCTGAGTTTGCTCGGTGCTAAATCCTACTCCCAACTGAATGACACTGGAATACTAAATGGTGTATGCACTGTTAATAAATAAATGATAAGCTCAGGTCAGGGTACTCTGAAAATAACATTGCATACAAATTCTGGGATAATTAATAACACATAAATTAATAATGCTCATCATGAATATGGATATCTAAATATAGTGATAAGATTCATGGATTGATTGTCTGAATATTTGAAAAGCTGAATTTATGTAAATTACATAGGTATCGGGTGTTCATAACCCACCAGCACTAAATGAGTATAAAATATAATATGAAAGCTTAAAACTTTGGAATTGAATCATGGTTCAAAGACGTAAAAACATAGACATTTCATCAAACACTTGGGAATCATGAACTTGAACATGGGAATGTCTTAAACATGGGAAGACAATAGGATAACATGGCTAAATTCATAACTTGGGGATTCATCTTGAAATCAATTGAATAAGGTATGGAAATTTTAATATTCAAACATGATATGACTCATTCTACTTAAAAACATACAAAACCATAACTCGTAATTGAAATCAACAAGAGATTTATGGAGATAATTCAACTTGAAACATGTAAGACTAATAATTCAAAAACAAAAAGGGTTCTTGGACTCCATGGGTGAAAGGGGACCCATGTATGAACTCCCACATACCTTAAGCTTCTTAACTTGGGAAAGAATCACTACTTTTGAAGCTTTCTTGAAGATTCTTGAACTTGGGAAACTTTGATTCTTGATTTCTTATGAAAGGGGTTTGAACCTTGTTCTAGGGAATGGAGGAGGGTTTTTGAATTGTTTACTGATTGCTTAGGGTTAAGAGAGAGGATTTAATTAGTTTAATACTTATTAAATCATTTTGAAGTGATTAGGGACGGTTTAGGGGTGTGAAATGACTTCAATGCCCTTGATTTAAGTCAAACAAAGCATTTTTGGCACTAGGCCATAACCTAGGTGATGCCTACCAAATTTCCCAAGCCAAGGTGGGTGATGCATGGCCAATCGCTCATCCCTTAAGTGGGCTATGCATGGCCAATCGCTCACCCTTTCCAGTGGCCCTACGAGATTTTTCATGCGATGCACGACCTTTTGCATGGCCATAACTTTTCTCTTGGGTATCAGATTGAGGCAAAATTGGTATCGTTAGAAAGCTAATTCAATTATATACAATTTGATTTTCTTAAGTTGAAAAATTCCACATATGAAAGAAGTTATACTCATTCAAATTTGACCCTTATAGAATCGAATACCAAACTTTGGACGAATAAAAGTTTCTTAGCTCAACTTTGTTCTAAGTGATTCCTATGAATATTTTTCACCTTGAAAAAACTTCACACACTAGGGTAAAGATCATGACACATGAATTCAAAAATAAATCATGGGATTAGATTTTACACACGTAGAAATGATGGTTCAATTTCTAGCTTAAAAATGTAGGGTGTTACACTACCATATGCTTGCTCTTATTTTCAATCTCCACTAAGTTGCACACACTTGATTGGAGATCTTGAGGGGCTTGTTCAAAATTCTAATGTCGAATCAGTAAAAGGTATGATATCATTCGTTTACAATACCATGGACCAAGGTTACCTCTTCCTAGGCTCACCACCCCCAATTTAGGCCTTTAGCCTCAAGTTGCATTTTCAAGTTCAAGGAGGATAGGGTTCAAAAAAGAGGTAAACTTCAAATAGTTCAAGGCTTGTAATTCAGTTGCCAAAGAAAGCTTCAAAGGCTCAAAATGGGTGAGAAGGTTCAAAGTCTCAAAATAGGTAAGTAGGGACATTATTCTATGTATGGGTAGGCTCTTTAGGCTAAAGTAGATTTCCATGTTCACAAAGAAGTCCTAAGATCATTTCACCAATCAAGAATCATAATATGTAGCTTTAAGAGACTAATGGAGCAAGTTCTAGATGATACAAGTAAGTATGAGAGTTAAACAACTAAGCCCACCGCACACGACATGCAAACTTTTCAAGAAAGGTCAATTGAATTTCTTACTTAGAGACAAAATGAGTTATTTACCATACACTACCAACTAATGATTTGGAGTCACAAAAAGAGGTAAAGTGTTGTTACAAGATTTTTCATGTCCACGCCCTTGTTTTTCACAAAAAAAATTTGGACAGGGGGGGGGGGTACTTGCTTCATATTTAGACAACACAAGATTGGTTATTGATGGAACCAAACCAAGCCGTCGTCTCACATTGCCATCATAAGGGAAAACCATATGGTTACTCAAACTTCACCATAGACATAGGGGCAATCCCAAATGTACAATGCCATGGGTACTTATATTTCCCCTGCATCTATAACTCAAAACCCAAAGATGATAATTTTTCCTTAAGAATTTCATCACTTAATCTATAATAGAAAAAGGCTCATCCGACATCATTATTAGAACAAAATAATAATAAACATAAATCTAAAAATGAAATAAAATGGCCAATCTATCAAATGAGACACAATCGGGATGCCCAATATTACTATTCAAAATAAAAATAAAATCATCCAAAAGTCAAAGCATCCAAACAAATATCCAAATAGTATAGACCAAAGTATCAAATCAAATGAACAAGGAGATGGGCACCCTCAACAAAAATCTTGGACCTCACTGCATAATCATGAAAGCATAGAAAGAGTAGTGGGCGCTCCTTGTAGTCGCATCAAGAAATGTCATCGCTCTCGGTCTCAATATCATCCCTAGCATCATTTGATTCTGACCATGCAGTTGGGACCTCATCATCACAATCATCCCATGGAGAAGGAAGTCTCTCTATAGGTTTCAGGACCTTCTAAAGGCTTTCACCTTCTTCCAAATATTCGTGATAATTTGTCACTCTTCTGCTCCCTCTTTTGCATCTTATCATGCAACCCCTGTAGCAACTGATGGGATCATACCAATGTGGAGTGGGCCTGCTCGAGTCTCGAAATAGTGTCCCTCTGCCTTTTTGGTCCTTAAGATACCTCTCATAGTTGGACTGAGCAATGTAGGAAAGACGGATAGTGGAAGGCTATCCCGACCCTTGAGGTGTCTTGGACACAAGATCCCTAATTGTTCTCATCTCAACTGATATCTTATTAAATATCCCTATTGTGGATGGCCTGCATGAATCTATATCATCCTTCAATGACCTCCTCAAGTCAACCTTTCTCTTTTTGCTCTATCCAAAAGCCTTCTCTCCTCAGATCTTAAGTGAGTAAATGGGAGTCTTCAGAGAGATCCAATAATCCTCCAGGTACTCCTCAACCCCGGCTAGCCTACAAAACTCCATGATCAATAACGGGAGCATGAGCACGAGATCACTTTTATTTTTGTAATGTCGAATCTCCATGATAACAAAACAGCCAATATTCAAAGAAATGTTGTCTAAGAGATAGAACACCATCTGAGCATGCATAGTCGAGACATTCATCAGGTTGGTGGTGGGAGAGACCCTACTAAAAATAATGGTCAACCAGATTTTTTCTTCAGTCGTGAAATCACTCATTAGTATTCTATTCTTCGTGGTGGCCCAGGGGACCTCTTTCCTCAGGAAAAGATTCTTAACCAACCATCTCCCAGGGGCAAAATCCTTGGCTGCATATTTCTTCTTTTCCATATTTTGCGGCCCATAAACTCCTATAATCTGCTTAGCCTAAAAATAAACCTCTTTGTCCTTGATTTTTATTACTGGGTTAGAGTGATTTACTACGCTAAGATTCACATATAATTCCATCCCCCAATGCTTATTTTCCCCACATGGTTCCAGGGTAAAGCATATCTATCTCATGGCCACTAGTCTCCCATGGAAAATTGAGAGATTTTCGGGCACATTCTCTAACTCAATCCCCTTCTCAGGCAACAACTTCTTCCTCATAAGATCCTCTTAATATATTGTCTCTCATTCATAGTCCATGAAGTAATTGGTATCGTAACCTGCCATTGGATACCTAGGATCCACACACAGAGCAATAGTCTATAAGGTCAATGTGAAGAAATTATGCTATTTAACTTGATTGAGCTGAGGGAAAGACTTATTGGACATGGACATGCTTAAAATACAAGGTTTGATATTTGGACCAGACTATCAGACTGGTCTCAGTTATCACGATCACGGTCTGCTAGGATTACGAACGTGATTCTTGAGACCAGACAGAACATGCTCTCAGTTATCGTGATTGCGGGAATAAGATTCTAATTATGATAATGCGATCATTCTCTAGTAATGATGATCGCAGTATCTGAGGCACGTCAGACTAAATTTCTCAAAACCTAGAACTTCTAATTTCAATGCCAAATTATGTTCCAAATAAAAAATTTTCACTAAGCATAGTCTTAAGATAAACAATCATTCCCTTAGAATATGAGAAAACTACTAAGAGATTCATTTGGGTATTTTATCAAGAACTTGATGTGTATATGCTATTCCTATTAAATTTGAATAAATTAAGGTACTCAGGACTTACACATCAATGTACACACCTATAAAAGTAGCTAATCACATCAAACAAACACAATCAAACTAAGAATTTAGCATGCAAATCAAAACTTTAGGCCATTCCTAAAACATGAGTTATAAGGCCTACAGATGAGCATAAAACAAAGAATTTGAAGCACATACTAGGTTACAAAATGTAGGGGAGGATAAAATGCACAATTTGATGCTATCAACAAAGGAAAATTTAATGTAATTTGAAAATAATTAAAGAGGGAATATGGTAGGGGTTTGGCAACTTTTCATGTGTAAACCTGCCTCGATCGCGATTGCAAGCCTCGTGGAATCGTGATCACAATAACTGAGAGTAGTTTTTCTCCTCTGTTTTTGATTTCTCAGCCCACAACTCAATTTTACCACATTTTTTCTTTACCAAAAATCATTCAAATGAACCTTTTTTGGGAACCTCATTTGCGTAGATTAATCTAAACAACAGAATCTACTCTAAAAATCCATGATTAAAGGATACGGACCACTTTTGTGGTATGATGGGTTGCCTCCCATCCAACGCCTAATTTAACATCGTGGAATGACATTATTCAATATTCAAGTTGGATCCTTTAGTGATCCAACACTCATCTCCATGTCCAATACATCAATAATAGACACCACTTGTAGTTCCATTGGTTGTTTCTCAGTCTTACTTACCCAAAATAATAGTTCATCATTTTGCACTCTGAATTTCATCTTCCCGTGCTCCATATCAACAATTTCTCTTTTGGTTGTTATGAAGGGTCTCCAAAGAATAATAGGTATCTCTTAGTTAATTTAATAATCAAGTACAACAAAGTACGTCGAAAGAATAAAGCGATTGACCTCCACCAAAACATCAAGTAAGACACCAACTAGTCTCTTAATAGAGAGATTTGCCACCAAGAGCCTCATTGTTGTGGGAGTAGGGATGCCCAAACCAAGTCTTTGATATATCACATATGGCATCAAATTTATGCTTGCACCAAGGTCGCACAATGCTTTCTCAAATTTGTGTGTCCCAATGGTGCAAGGGATTGTGAATGCCCCAAAGTCTTTTTTCTTTTCTGCTATAACATTCATCATGATAGATCTACAACCATGGGAAACTTAAATGGTCTCACCATCTAAAAGGCACTTCTTGGACATCAATGTTTTCATTAGCTTAGCATATCCTAAGATTTCTTGAATAGCTTCTAGCAATGGGATATTGATTGAAAGATTGCTAAGCTTGGCGATGGACTTCTTGAGTTTGACATTCTCATATTTTTTCTTGAGTCTTTGTGGGAATAAAGGAGGTTTTTTTATTGAAGATAATGGGTCACATTATGGTTTATTTCTCTTTTGGTCATCACCCTCAACCACTTTAGGAGCTCACTCTTCATCAACAATCCCTTGAATTATCAATGGTTCTTTATCAACCCCTTCTTGAGACTTTGGAGTTTCATTATTTGACTCACTCATATGCTTCATCTTTGTGTTTATTTGATCATCAAAAGACTTTTCTTTAACCTTAACCTCTTGTGCACCAAGTTCTTTACCACTTTGGGTGTCAATTGCTAAGACATGATCATTGTTTTTTGAATTCTCCATCATATCACTTGGGAGGACACCATTAGGCCTAGCATTAAGTGCAGTTGAGATTTGGATAATTTGGTTCTCCAATTTTTTGATTTAGGCCGAGTGCAATATAATTATTTGGTTGATTTAAGAAAATTCCCCTTTTAGTTCTCGGACCATCTTGTCCATCATTTCCACTCTTATCAAGAATCTAGCAAGTACATCATTGATTTAGAACTTTTCAGGATCCATGGGATTTGAATCCTTGCTCTTCACTCAGTAATGGGGGGGAACATATCTATCATACTCTCTTTCCTTGTCCCTCCAATCATGATCTGTATCTCTATCATACCACTCTTGTTCTTTATCATAGTCGTTCTAACCTTGGTTCCTACCTTTCCTTTGGTAGGCTGGGTGAGAACCCCCCAGAAATTTTTCCAAGTATCTTATTTCTTCATCAAAGGCCTTTGCATCATCCCCATTATACCCTTTAAAGACCATGGAATTTGACCATTTTTGCAGGTACACCCATCAGTTGCTTAGTAAGGAGGTCCAATTGGGTCATCATCTTAGCCATATGCTCTTCCCTGTCTTCTTCTTTCTTTCTTTGTGCTTTGTTCACAATCGAGGAGATAGGAGAACCCATTGGCTACCTCAGTATCCCGGGTGTGCCACCCCCTATTTTTCTTTGTGATTTGCTTAAGAAAAGTTGAATCCACTTAATATAACAATCTCACAATTGACCCACCGACTGTATTATCTACCACAATTTTATTGAGTTGGTCCAATACACTATGAAATTTTTGTAGGAGTATCTTTTTTGGTAGTTCGTAGTTAAGGCATTGCAAAAGCTTTTCATTAAATCTATCCTACACTTCATATAGAGGCTCCCCATTTAGTTGAGAAAAAATTATGATTTCGTGTCATAATTTCAATATTTTTGAAGGTGGAAAATATCAATCTAAGAAAGCATTAGTAAGTTATACTGAAGATGTAATGGACTCGATAGGTAGATACCTCAACAACAACACCGCCTCACCGATTAGAGAGAATGGGAAGAGAAGTAACCATATGGACTCTTGTATGATATGAGTAATGTTAAATAGCATACACACCTCAACAAAGTTCTTCAAATGTAGATTTGGTTCTTCATAAATTTGAACCCCAAAGAGACCTTTCTTTTGTGGCATGTGAAGCATTACACTCATGACGTGGAATACCCTATTCCCTTCACTCGGTGGGATACAAATGGCACTAGCAAGCCCCGCACTATAGAGGTGGTCCTCATCATCAAGAGGACCACCAAAGGTTCTGACATTGCTTTTATGTTCACTCATTATGTCGTGGACACTATTATACTCAGTTATAAAAGAAACAAAAACAACAAACAACATAAATAACAAACACTACGGGTAAATCCCAAGTTACTATCAACAAATCACAAGCAAAAACTAAGTTTCACTCCCCGGTAATGACGCCATTTTTGATAACACTCAAATTACTCTATTATTTTAGGGCAAGGTAATCATTGTCAATATAATCACACAACTTAGGTTGGGGTCAAATCCACGAGGAGTGTATTTAGTCTTCAAATCTTATGTATGTTGAAAGTAACTAAGTGTTGACTCGCAATATACAATTAAATCAAAACAT
The DNA here is from genome assembly GCF_002878395.1 of Capsicum annuum. Taxonomy (NCBI): domain Eukaryota; kingdom Viridiplantae; phylum Streptophyta; class Magnoliopsida; order Solanales; family Solanaceae; genus Capsicum; species Capsicum annuum. Next base: position 131,337 of record NW_025822785.1, on the reverse strand, counting down.
AATTTAACTTGAGGGGTATGATTTAAAATGTGTTTGAACAAAATTCTCTTGTAACACTAAATGAGAGCAACAATTTTTTATTACAATCTAATGAGAGAAGAGTCTTGGGGTTATACTTATCTTAGGGATCATACATGCATGGGTGGTAGAGGGCTAGCTATTTCTTAGTCAAGATAGTCTATTTCTTAGTCAAAAATGTGGGTAGACTATATTTTAAGTCTTAACATTAGTCTTTTAACCACACCCCAAACTTGAAGCTAGCTCCCGATGAATATCTCATACACTCCTTGGCTACTTCTCTTTCGACCCTCCATACCTCTATGATTCCATGAATTCATTAGGACTAGAACTTAGTGTCACCCTTATCGACACCTTTAACATCCCTAAGCACCCCATTAGACCCAATAACCACATCAAGAGTCATATATCTAACTCTGACCCCTTTCACTACAGACGAGCATGAGTTGCTTACTTCCCAAAAATCCTAGTTATGATGGAACGAATAGGGAAGACAAGAACTACTCTTATATGGTTTGGAGGATGTCACATCTCTATCCCCAAAGAGAAATACAAGAAAATCTTCGACTCAATGCCCCAACTAAAATAAAAAGAATGTTCAATCGACTTACACCCTACTTCCAACCTTCAGGCGATCAAATTAATAGTTTTTGTAACCCCGACACTGCATTATGCAACACCTTCATCCAAATGGAGTGAGGGACATCCTCACTGACAACGACCTCAGTGATATCTCAGACTAACCCGCATTTTTCTTAGTCTAATAAATCCATTAATTTTGTTATCTAGAATAATAAGGGATCCATTCTTCAGACTTTCATTGGAACTTTTGCAGCATACTTAATTATTACAGGCCCATTGTGGTAGTTTTGATTGAGACTCATCTATCCATGCAAATCTTCATCATGACTTTAATTTCACGGACTATATTGAAGTCCTAGCTGAAGGAATTTTGGGTGATATAGTTTCTTTGGAATAGAGGTTTGGTAAATATAGATGAATCACAGGTACTAGCCAGGAGGTTCACTATGCCATTTAGGTATCACCTTTCACACTCTCCTTCATGTTTTCTGCTATTTATTCAAAAAATTCATCACATTTACGCCAAGTCCTTTAGGAGAATCTTATTAAAATATATAAAATTGTTATGGGTCCTTGATTGGTCAGTAATGACTTTAATGATATTGCCAACTCTCTAAAAAATTAGAGAACGTCCCATCAATAACGCACGTGCAAACCTCATGCTTGGCTGCCTTAACACATGCAACTTAATTGACCTTGATTTTCATGGGAGTCAATTTACTTGGATGAATAGACATTTTGATCACTCTTTAATTCTCGAATGGTTGACTGTCTTGTTGCAACTACTACTAGATTGACCTTATTCCTAATGGAACTGTTCACTATTTACCCTTATCTTTTTCAACCACTGTCCTCATCTATTTTTTTTAGCTAAATTTAAACCATCTATTAATGGTATCATATTTCATTTCTAAACCATCTGGCTTTCATATCTAGGATTTCTTGATGTGGTATATAATTCTTAGCATAGTAGCACACCCATCATACAAGTCATTCCTACCCTAATGTAATATCCGATACTTTTCCAAGCTAATTTCATCTCAAGAATGTCTAGTATTAGCTTCTAAATTGAATGATGGTTATTCTATGTGGAATATTCAGGATTTTCACTTTTTTTCATATGAAAAATTTGATAAGCTTTCCATCGATAAAAGATTCGCCCAAATTCGATAATCGGGTCAGAAGTTACGACTATTTCAAGTTCCCATCGCAAAATAGTGTCATATTAGTCAGTGGCGCACCGTGCCACAAGAGGAAATGGCATTTGAAAAATTCCAGTAGGGGTCCGCGATTAAGGCACATCGCGCTAGGGCCAAAATTCAGAATTGTCCTTTTCCAGTGTCTTAGCGCAATTTCCTCAGCGTCGCGCCAAAGTTTCAGGTCACAAAAGAAGGGGAAACGTGATGGCTCCACGTCGCGCCATCCCTCAGTTTTCCAATTGTCAAATTCCAGTGACACGGCATGATAGCGCCATGTCGCGCCAGTGTTCAGTTCGGAAAAATTTTACTGAAATTAAATGACGCATCCAGGGTTAGAAGGGTTAACTTCCCACCCCTATTTAAGTCTTTTAACACGTGATTCAACCAATTTTCACCCAAAGTACACTCTCTTCTATCAAAAACCTCTCAAGAACAAGCTAGGGTTTTCATGAAAGATCCAATTCCAAGAAAGTTTCACCGTCAATCTTCACGAAATCACGAACTAAGGTATGCATAGTGTTCATTCATGGACTCCTTTCATCCATGAAGCCCAAGAATCTCTTTTCTAAATTCAAGTTTATGGATTTTCTTATGAATTTCATGATTGGGATGCTCTTGTTCATGTGGATAATGAGAAATTGAATTCTACTCCCTTTTAGGTGATAAATTCTATATAGGTTACATTATTATAGATATAAATTCATGCAAACCTATGATTAAACCCTTGAATGATGAAATTA
>NW_025822785.1:111057-125798 GCF_002878395.1 Capsicum annuum | reverse complement strand
TTGATAAGTGTTGAAGGGAAAATAAGAAAAATACTTGATGAAAAAAATGAGACAATGTACGTTCCTCCCAAGTTCCAAAAACAAGATTGAGAGAGATATCCTCAATAAAACCCTCAAAACTTCTATTTATACCTAAAATTAATTATGGAAATAAAATAACAAAATAAATAAAATTATCGGATTAGGTGATACCCTGGCTGACGCCACATCAAGGGTCTGACGCCTTATCACGAATGGCATCAGATTAGCTCCAATTGTCTTCAAGTCCTGTATAAATCTGACGATGTTGCTGACGCCGCATCACGAATCTGACGGCGTTTCACTATTGTCGTTAGATGTCTTCTCCTTTTGCTAATTCTCTGCTTAAGGTTGATGCCCTTATTGACGCATTATCACAACTTTGATGCCACATCACCAACATCATCAAAACTGCTTCTCAACATGCAACTCCTTATTTAAGGCTGACGCCAATGCTGATAGCCTATCACAAGGCTGACGACTTATCACGGTTGTCGTCAGCCATGTTCCAGCTCTTTTTGCTCAGATTTCAGCTCTTTTGCTCCATTGTTATTTGTTTCCATGCATCTTAAATTTCCTACAAAATCTTAAGAAATATCAAAAACACCAATAATTACTTAAGAACTTATAATTATTTTAAGTTAAAAAGTCTTAAATGTGCTACCAAAATCTAGCACATCAGCGAGCTACTCTATTCATCTAGGGGCCACAAAGATGTACCGCTACTTGCGGGAAATCTATTGGTGGAGTGGGATGAAGAGAGACGTTGCAGAGTTTGTGGCTAAGTGCTCTACATGTCAGCAGGTTAAGATAGAGAATGAGAAGCCTAGTGGGTCCATGTAGGAGTTCGGTATTTCTACTTGGAAGTGGGAAGTTGTGAATATAGACTCCGTGATGGGTTTGCCTCAAACTCGTCATCAGCATGATTCAATCTGGGTCATTGTAGACAGAATGACTAAATCAGCTCGTTTCCTTCCAGTTTATACCTCTTATTTAGTTGAGGATTATGCCAAACTCTACATCAAGGAGTTGGTCAGATTACATGGTGTTCCATTGTCTATTATCTCAGACAGAGGTACCCAGTTCACCTCTTATTTCTAGAAAGCATTCCAAAAGGGTACCCAAGTTTATCTTAGTACAGCCTTTCATCCTCAGACAGGTGGTCAAGTATAAAGGACTATTCAGACGTTAGAAGATATGCTAAGGGCGTGTACAATCAATTTCAAGGGAAGTTGGGATGACCACTTACCTTTGATTGAGTTTGCATACAACAACAGTTATCATTCCAGTATTCAAATGGCTCCATTCGAAACTATCTATGGTAGGAGATGTAGGTCTCCAATTTTTTGGTTTAAAGTTAGTGAGGCCTTAGTCATAGGTCCTGACTTGGTATTCGATGCCTTAGAAAAAGTCTAGTTGATTAGAGAAAGACTCCGGGCTGCTCAGAGCTGATAGAAATCTTATGTAGATGTCCATAGAAATGATCTCGAGTGTGAGATTGGGCATTATGTCTATCTAAAGATCTCTCCCATGAAGGAAGTGAAGAGATTCGGCAAGAAGGGAAAGCTCAATCCCCGATATATTTGTCCCTTCAAGATTCTCAGTCGCTTTGGCAAGGTAGCCTATGAGCTTGAATTGCCTTTAGATCTAGCCTCCGTTCATCCAGCCTTTTATGCCTCTTTGCTCAAGAAGTTCATAGGTGACCCATCAGTGCTAGTCCCTATTCAGAGCATTGATGTTTAGAACACTCCCTCTTATGAAAAGATTCCAGTCAAAATCTTAGATTATCAAACTCGTAGATTGAGGAACAAAGAAGTCCCTCTAGTTAAGGTCCTTTGGTAAAATCAGTCCGTCAAGGGAGCTACTCGGGAGCAGAGGATGACATGCGTACCAAGTATCCTCACCTCTTCTTCGGCAACTTAGATCAAGCTCAAGGTAACAATTCTCCTTAAGCTTACTCAGTTTCATGTTCAGTGTTTGTCACAAACTTGGTATGCAGTTTCATGCTCATGTTTCAATTAAAAACTTGGTATCAAGTACTATTGCATATTCAGTCATGCACGTATGTATCAGTTCGGTTATGTAATTATGCATCAAACATGTATTCTCATTGTGAGAAACTTAGTTCTTTAGAACACTCAGTCATGCATTCGTGAATCAGTTACACATGCATCAGATATGCATGTTCAGTATTATATGTTAAGCTTATCAGTTATGTCAGTCATGAGATCATGTTCCAGTTATTCATATTCAGCATGTATGTCAGTTGTCTTTTCTCCCCACTCAATCCATCTCATTCGAGGACGAATGTTATCAAGGGGGAGATATTGTAATACCTCATACTTGTCCTAGCTAATTTCATCTCAAGAGTGTTTAGTATTAGCTTCTAAACTGAATTATGATTATTCCATGAGGAATTTTCAAGATTTTCACTTTTTGTCAAGTCAAAAATTCAATAAGCTTTCCATCGATATAAGATTCTCTCAAATCCGATAATCGGGTCAGAAGTTACGACTATTTCAAGTACCTGTCATAAAACAGCATCATATTAGTCAATGGCACGCTGCACCATAGGAGGAAATGGCATTTGACAAATTTCATTTGGGGTCCTCGATTATGGCGCATCGTGCCAGGGCCCAAATTCAGAATTGTCCTTTTCCAATGTCTTACGTGATTTCCTCCGTGTCATGCCATCCCTCAGTTTCCCAATTGTCAAATTCCAGTGACACAATGTGATAGCGCCGCGTCGCGTCAGGGGTTTAGTTCGGGGAAATTTTACTAAAATTAAATGACGCGTCTAGGGTTAAAAGGGTCAACTTCCTACCCCTATTTAAGTCTTTTAACACGTGATTCAACCAATTTTCACCCAAAGTACACTCTCTTCTATCAAAAACCTCTCAAGAACAAGCTAGGGTTTTCATGAAATATCCAATTCCAAGAAAGTTTTACCATCAATCTTCATGAAATCACGAACTAAGGTATGCATAGTATTCATTTATGGACTCCTTTCATCCATGAAGCCCAAGAATCCCTTTTCTAAATTCAAGTTTATAGATTTTCTTATGAATTTCATGATTGGGCTGCTCTTGTTCATGTGGATAATGAGAAATTGAATTCTACTCCCTTTTAGGTGATAAATTCTATATAGGTTACATTATTATAGATATAGATTCATGCAAACCTATGATTAAACCCTTGAATGATGAAATTAGAATTGAACCATGATGTTTAATTATTGTACAATGATGTGTACCATGCCTATAATATGTTTGATTAAATGCCTAGATGAAGAAAAAGTGCCTAACTAGCATGATACCATGAAATCCCCATGTATGTACAAGTTATGCCTATCACATGTTTTGATGAAATACTTCTATAAATGTATTATGGATTATGATGTTAGTTATATGTTCAAGTAAGTTATGCTTGGTCAGTTTCCTTCCATCGAGTCCTGGGGGTACTCGTACCCGAAACATTAGTTGTGTGCCTAGAGCCATGTCATATTTTCACGATACTCTCAGTCAAGCTATGATCCTTAGACTTCAGACAGTCCTATGACTCAGGAAATCTCCATGATCTCATGAACTCAGTCAGTTGTCAGCTATCAGTAGTATTCCATCAGTCAACGAAATTTAGTAACTCATCCCATGTTCAGTTCAGTAAATCATGTTCAGAGTCTATTCAGATGGGAGTAGGAATTAGCACTGAGTTAACTCAAGAATGGGAACACACACTATCAGATGAGGGTGTGATTCTTAGAAGTCATCCTTGTATTCCAGAACTATATAGCCAGCATAGGTTGAGACATCAACATTGTCCAATAAAGGTTGATGAGATAGATAATAACTTTCAGATAAGGGCCCCACCATTCTTGTATAGGGGACACTATTAGATGAGGGTTGCCCACAACTTGTCCTTACCAGTGGCTCGATATTGATACCCTTCTAATTGGGGTTACAGATTGGACCCCAATTCAGCCATAATGGCATATTAGAGGCATATAGGTTAGATAACTACTTCCCACAGTTTTATGTTACAGAATCAGGGCTGTCACATACAGTTAATCAGTCTCAGTAATAAAACTCAGATAGTTTTTTAAATTTTAGGACTGTCAGTTACAGTCAACTCAGATACAGTACAAAAATCAGATAGTTCCATCAGATTTAGGACTGTCAGATACAGTCACTCATGTTATCAATTATATTCAGATTTAGTAATCATATTATCACAGTATTAGTGTCAGTTGTTATGTCACATACATGTATTCTTATGCTAATGATAGTTAGTCAGTTATTATTATTGTTCATACATATGAACCCCATGCATTCAGCCTACCTCACATGTATACCAGTACATTCAAAGTACTGACACATTAGCGCTATGGTGTCTTATACCATAGGTTCAGAGACACGAGCTCCAGAGCAACAGTAGATTCCAGATATCCGCAGACAGAGTTAGAAATAAATCCTCATCTTTCGAAGACATGATTATTGCCCTATTATCTCATTAATCATTTTATTAGTTGGAGTTAGTTGGGGACATGTCCCATCAACTCCTTACTCAAATAATTCAGTCATTTAGAGGCTTTCTAAACTATCATGTTTCAGACTTCAGTATGTTCAGTTTTGTTTTGGGTATTATATTACCCCACACAGATGTTCTATCATTCAGTTCATGTTCAGTATCGAACCTTATGGCCTTTTAGTTCATATTTCTGCATTATAAAGTATTTTATGCAGTATACAAGTACAAATATCAGTCATGGGTTAGCTTGTGGTCCTTCGGGGTTATAACCACCGTGTAGCATTTCAGGTAGCAAGTTTGGGGCGTTACACCTAATTTCGGCCCTTTTCACTTTGAATCGTAAGACTTTTAGAAATATTTTTTGTCAGAATGGAACTTACTAGCACAACTTTCATGAATCCAATCCACACTGTACTACCCCACCAGTTTCTTCTTACAACTCTTAGAAATTGATCTCATGGTAGAGTATAATCATGTTCTTCGCCTTGAAGAGAAATTTGGAGACTAAAATCTAGACTTCAATGGCTTAGGGAAGATGATGTGAATACTCCTTTCTTCCATCTCTTCACCCTTAAAAGGGATTACCATTACTGCATTATTGTCCTTAAGAACTTAGAAGGAGTTCAGATTTTTGACCTTCCTCGTATTTCCAATATTGCCTTCAACTATTTTAAGAATCTTCAATCCACTTGTAAAATCTCCAATTCTAAAGCTTTTTTGGTTGCACATTGCTATTGTCTCTCTGATGAGGATTCTCTCCACCTTGAAATACCACTTACTGATCTTGAAATTACTATGGCCCTCAAATCCTCCTATCGATTAAAACCCCCAACCCTGATGGTTTACATCCATTATGTTTCCAACAATTTTAGGAAACCACTAAAGATTTCATGTTCGGCATTTTCAAAAACTGCTTTGCTAAGGGCCAAATCCCATATGAAATCATTGGCATATATCTCTGTCTTACCCCTAAAAGTGAAAGGTCATATTCTCTACCCACTTTAATCCAATTGGCTTATGCAATACGGTCTATAAATTATTCACCAAATGCATTGTCAACTGCATTAACCCATTGTTGGATAACTAGATTCATCATACCAAATCATCCTTTTAGAGTAATCATCGAGCATCGAATAATGCGATAATTATGCAAGAAGTGTAGCACCATTTTTGAAAGTCCTGATCCTACTACTCCTGCATGCCTCTAAAGATAGACTTGGAGAAAGCTTTCGATAAACTTGAATGAGCTTTATCTATCAATCTCTAATTTTTTTTATTTTTCCTACGAGGCTCATTCAACTAATCATGTCTGTGTCTCGACCAGTCAGATTTCTATCCTTCAAAATAGGACAAAACTCAATTCCTTAACCCCACATGGTGTATGACCCTTTATCGCCCTACCTTTTTATTTTGTGCATGAAACTCTTCTCTAAAACATTAATCTCCATGTAGACCATAATATTTGGAGGCTCGTTAAGTTTAAATGTTAAATGGTCTATTTCCACCGTCGTCATACCTTTTCTTTGTTGATGACATCATTCTCATCGCCAAGTTTTGACATCTTACTCCTTAAGTCCAGAATATTCTTCTTTAAGTATTGTTCCTCTGCTGATAAAGCACTTGCTTTTTCTTACTTCGGCATCAGAGAGGGCTCTCATTTTGGCAACTATCTTGGGTTTTTAATTGGGCAGTATTGTCTTAAGGCTAGTGACTTCCGATTCCTACTCGACTCATACAATCTCGCTTGACGGGATAGAAAACTCACCACCCATTCTTTGCAGGTCGTTTAACTCTTATTCAATATAATCTCAATATAATTCCCAATAATGAGATGTAATTTACTCGTTCGCCATTTGAAATCATAAAACAGCTACAACATTGTCAATGTAATTTCTTATGGGGATCTATTTTGTAAAAGAAAAAGCTATACTTGCTAGACTGGGAGTAAATTACTAAGGATAAGACCTAGGGAGGGCTAGGTATTCAATGGTTTAGTTCTAAAAATGAGTCCCTCTTGGCTGCCATACTTTGGAGACTTTTTTAAAACCCTCAGACTCTTTGGACTTTAATTCTCTTATCTCCATACTTGCCCTTCAATCGTAAGAGGGTAAGCCCATCTTCTGTCATCTAGAAGGCAATTCTTTGAGGTTGGAACACTTTTCAACAAGGAGTCATTTGGTAGATCAATACTGGAACCCATGCTAAAGTTTGGACTAACCCCGAGCTTAAACCAAACCTCTTGCTTTGCCAGTTGATTGAGGGACCTCTACTTATGCCGATATTCAGGCCACTGTGGCTTCTTGCCTACACTTTTCTGCCCCGTTCCACCCGTGTCCTTCAATTTTTCTTACCTAATATGTCATTTCATTAATACATGTCACGTGGCCTCTATCTCCGCTAGCCATGATCATATCTTACTCCTACAGATTATTTCGCTGTCAAATTATATTACACGATCATGCTTCTAATAGCGGTAATGTGAACTCTTGGATTTGGAAGCTTAAATTGACTCCTAAACCCGTATCTTTCTCTAGAAAGTGACTCACAAACGTCTGCCCACTAATGCATTCCTTCACCACATTATTTTTCTTCTTTTACCACTTTGCTCAATTTATCGCTCCAACTCAGAAACAATTGTGCACCTCTTTTTTCGTTGCATCAATGCCATCACTCTCTAGCATCAACTACTCCTACTTTCCAGTATCTTAAACTTGGTTAGTATCTCTCCAACTCGCCATCTACTTGGCTGAAAAGACTAGTACATTGGCATAAACAGCCCTCTGAGGCCCAAGTTTTACCTCAGAGTACCTTTAACCCCTTTTTACTTTGGCACTTATGACTAGTATGGAATAAAGCCACTCTCAAGCATAGTAACCTTAAGCCAAACATGGACATTGTCCTCATACTTACCACTAAATATCATCGTGCTATCCGGACTGTTGTGCCTACTCTCTCACTTGACCACCCTATGCTTACACTTTACCCCTTTTGTCCCTCCTGGAAATAATGTCATTTACCTCTATACTGATGTTCCTGCCCAATGTCTGCTGCATTAGCGGGCATTATAGGGGTCCCCAGGTCAGCCTCAGGCGACTGGTTATTGGGCTTTACTGGAATGACAACCGAATCATCTATTGTTATGCATGTACTATTATCCTTGTTGCGAGGCCTACAATTGGCTCATCATAACGACTATCTGAATCTCCACGTCAGGATTGACTCAGTTGAAGTTATTACCTTACTGTTTAACCCAATACCCATCTACTCACACATTGTTAATGGTTGCAGGTCCCTCCTCATACTGCTCCATGATCCACTGACCCAACACACATACAGGAAATTTATGGCCGATAGTTTGGCAAATTTTAGTGCTTCGCTCACGGAAAGTGATATCACGTTTTGGTCTCAACTGCCTCCCCTTTGTGCTTCATCTCCTGGAATGGGGTAGGGAGGACATTGGAAACGCTACATACTATAATAGGACATGTTCCCATGTACACACTCTCTCTTCCCTGTAGTTTTTTCGTCTACAACATTTTGTAATGAGGCTATGATTTTTTGTACAAATCGTGTCCTTCGGCACCTCCATGTATTGTGTAACCTTAATATATTAGTACTATTCATGTTTACCAAAAAGAGGAACATAACTAAATAATATTTCCTATGTTCTTGGGCTTCACCTTATCCACGACAACAAAAACAACCTTTAGCGGCTATAAGCATGCACTTTAACAAAAAGTGCTAAAATTTTTATTCGTGTTAGTTAATTTCCATTGGTCCAATATCGTTGTAAGCTTTAGGGCATTTATAAAGATAGTTAAGAAATACCTCTAAAAATATATATATTTAATGATAATTAAGCTATTATCATTAATTAATTATCACTTAAGATCATTTTTGGTGTATTGATCTAAAGTTTCTCAGCAGTAGCTGCTTTCTGTTATTTCTATTATTTTATTATTTATTACTTATATTACAAATTATTATTATTTTGAATTATTCAAGTAGATTTTAAGTCATTTTCAGCTATTTTCCCATGCGGGTCACAATTGTTTTAGTAGTACAATTTTGAATTGTCAAAACAAAATCACAACAGCTGAAGTTGCACTTGCCATTAGCCAATGGTCTCAAGGCGCAGCAAATGCACCCCACAAGTGCCAAATTTCAATTCCGGCCACAAACATCAGCATTTCAAACTTCAAATATTATTTTCAAATTAATATTTATTTTGTTGTAATGTCCATTATTTCAACTTAAATTTAAAATACAATATTTTACATTATGTTTTTCAAAAGTCTTTAAAGTAATTTCGAGCGCACTATGGTGGAAAGTGTAGGTGCCTAGCACAGAAAGCACCTCCCCTGCTCATAGAACAAAATAGCTCATTTACACTATCAATGCGAGACTTCTTAACAATATTAAGTAGCCATGAATTCTTAATTGATTAAGGTGGTTACAGTTTTTCGTTTGAAAAGATGAGTATTTGTTTGAAATTGTTGCATTTTCAAATCCATTAGTCGAATGGTCACTTAACTAACAAATGATCTTTTATTGGTTAAGTCACGTAATTATACCTATAGCACTCAAAGTGTCATTGAAGCAAATTTGTCAAACTTTTTTGGTTGGTAAATACTTAATTTTGAGATTGATAATTTAGAAGGTAAAATATGTATTTGGCCACCAAATTTGAGAAATTTACAGATAATTTTAAGTAATTGAGTGATAGAGGATATAAATAAAAGATAGAGAAAAGAGAGAAAATTAATGAAGAAAATAAATAAGAGAATTGCTATGAAATGTAATTATGTAATATTATTATTTTTTTCTAATTAAATTTGAATTGATATTTCTGAAATTTCCCCTATAATTGATGAACACTAGCATTTAATTTTGTCCCATTCAATACTCCCAAACAATATCCGAGAATGATGAAAAAGATAATACTTTCCCCCTCCACAGTTTGTCTTTTGCAGGGGACATAGTTCATAATTATCAATTCCTTCTACAACAACAACAAACGAAAAACCCGGGGTCTGGGAGGATAGAATGTATTCAGTCCATACCACTATCTCTAAAAGAGTAGAGAGACTGTTTCCGATAGACCCCCGACTCAAGAATGTACACAGTTCATAATTATCAATTCCTTCTATCTTGGTATATTCCTTGGATGAAATATAGATCTGGATCTCAATATAGATCTGGTGGGTTCATTTCTGTCAATTATATAGAATAGTATTATATAATAGCTCATTTCTTTTAATTAAGGAGTTGCTGTAGTGTTGTTAATTAAATTGTACTATTTGATTATGAGAATCTGACTAAGCATCACGAAGGCAAGTGCCAGTGGGTGCCAGTGGAGCATATACTCGGGTTCACAATTTTATGGGAATTCCTCTTCAATTGTATTTACATTGGCCGTCATTATGACACATTGATGATTAAAATTAAATAAAAAAGATGAGAAAAAGGGAAGGAAAAAATAAAAGACTAATTGATGTCTCTGTTTCTTGTTTGAACTCCCTTCTTAAAAAAAAGTATTAACTATTCCTAAAATAGATACTTCTACCTAGCAAAATGTTCATGTAAATTGTTAAATTCTGTCTTGTGAACACTATCTGATGAATCAAACGTTAAGGTTCTTCCTGAAGAGGGTAACAAGCTCTTCTGAGCTCGTTATACCTTTGAAGATCGAAATTCCTGAGCTTCATGAGTCGCTTTTGCTTGGAGACAAATCGGCTCTGGAAAAATCCTTCGAAAGAAGGCTCTTTGGAGGTCTTAAGGAAGAAGGTGTAACCAGCCATGCAGTAAAAGGATGTAACATAGAAGCAAATTGGTTCCATGACATCCCATGAGAGTTCCCAAAATGTCAATCTCATGAATGCTGCTGTCTGAATGACAAAGTAGCCTAGCCCACACCATAATTCTCTGCGCACCAATGACTCTGCTTTCTTGTCAATTATTGCTTTTTCCTCTTCCATTTGGTTGAGCTCTTTCATCATTTGTGGGTCATTTGTTTTCGCCAAGGGCGTTGGCAATAGGCCTTGTAGGGATTTCACTACCTGTAAACAAAAACAGAGGACCAAAATATTTGGGTAAAACTAACTCCACTTGACAATACCTATTGTCGACATCCGACGCTGCTTCAAACATATTTCTCAAATGTGTATATCAAAATATATATGTTATTTAAAAATATGAATACTGAATTATAGGCTGATACTATTTGAAAATTATACAAAATGTATATATTAATTTGGATTGGAATAGGGAATAAGCTTCAAAATTGACATTCTCCTAACCTAATTTGTGTCGATAAGTGCTACTATCTCCGTAGCTATTGTATATCCCCTAAAAAGATTAACATTCTTAGTTGACATTCTTTTACTCCTTTCCTCCAATAAGAATGGCCTAGCCAAGAGCCCGATCCACCCACGTTATGTACCCTCCAATTAAAACTCATGCATTATATGAACATGCCAGAATTGACATATATGGCTTTCTTTATGACTAGGCAAACGAATTCTCCCCAACTTCATTTGCTTTTTTACCAAAAGAGTTTTCTAACGTCAAGTATAGAAAAGACTAGTGGCCAATTTGAAAGAGGAACTGTGAATAGACAGCTAATCCTTTTGTCATAAACTCCACAATAACTGGATGTCCTTTTCCTCTTAACCCACCTCCCCCCACCCCATCCCACCCCAACCATCACCACGCAAAACAATCCATCAATTAAAATTTTAGTACTACCATTTTCTCTTTCCAATCAAATCCCATGTAAAACAACTATCCCCCTTCCAAATAATTTGATTTTTGGCCTAAATGTTTTTCGGTGAAATTAACTTAAAAGGTCTTGAAGGTGTTCAGGAAGGGAAATTTTTGGGTCTTTGAAAATGATCCGGCTGGTCAACTCCTTTATAAAAGTCACCATCTCGTTTTAGAGATTCCGAAGTAACTTTGTTTCATTTTCCTGTCTGGAGCAAAAAACACGAAAAACGCTACTATCAGTTTTCGGTAGACTCCCAACATTTAACAATCATCAAATACAAAATTTATCTAATTTCTATGTATCAATAATGCTGTCAATTACCAATGAATTGTCACATAGTAGTAATTTATCTTTATGCGTTTCTGTCAAAAAAGCAGTTACGCATAGCATAAAAAGAATATAAATAAAGGAAGAACAATGGAAAAAGTGGGGGGAAAAAAAAAAACCTGATGAGGCCGGAGGAACACACCGTTTCCTAGAACAATCACAGTTCCAGAATCATCAAGAATCTTCGCGAATTCGATGCCTTGTCCACTATTCGAACAATTTCCAGAGCAAATCTGAAGAAATTCCGAGTAGGAAATACAATTCTTTTCAATCTGTTTTAGCCTCAATTTCACCATCTCCAGTTGTGATAACCTTAGCACCTTCCTTGCATCCGCCACCGTCAATTTCTCCTCCGGCTCCGATTCCTTCGGCGGGAGGAGGCCGTCAAGTTTAATCCTGCTTCTACTAACATCCATTTCACGTAGTTTCTCGATGAGAGTTTCTCCGGTCGATATTGTCCGGAGCTCCGGCGAAGTGGACGGAGACGTGTACATGTGTCTGCGGTGGATTAATCGCCTGAAAATTCCATTATCTCCGGGATCTGGAGCAATTTTGCTATCGGGATGAGGAAGGGTAAGTGTTCTGGCGGACATGGACGACGAAGATATACGACAGGCGGAAATAGAAAAGCCAGTCGTTTTGTATACATTGAGAAGACATTGAGTTAGCGCTTTTTTGAATGCCATTGATAGAAAAAAGAAGTACTAGTATATGGTTTGAGAGAGAAAAAATTGATTTGTGAAAATGGTAGCTTTAGGGGTTTGAATTGTTCAAGTTTTTCAACGATGAAGAAAGGAGTCATGGGTTAGACATATTTATAGGTACATTCATAGTGACGTAATGACAGCTAGTTGCTATGTTAATTCAAGAAAAATTAACTGATTAAGAATTTTAAATACCTACTTAGTAATTACTCTGTCTTACGTTGATTTTACTTGTCGTGTACTCCATCGTTTCGTTTTAGTTGATCCTCTTTCTAAAAATATTTGTTACAATTTAATTGTTCCTTTTGATGAAATCAAGAGTATTTTATTATATTCTTTCAATACTATCCTCAATATTAAAAGTCTAAACAAAATATATTTACTTAAATTTATATTTTCAAAACATAATTAATAAGGCTAATTTAATAAAATAAATTCCTAATAAATATTTTCTTAAGAAAACTGTCAAATCAAAAGGGGTCAACTATTTTAAAACGAAGGGAGTATATCTTAATTTTTATAAAATGATAATTATTTGAAATTATTTATTTTCAGTAATGACGATAAAAAGAATGAACGGGATATCAAGAGATATTTTCCATTTATTGGTAATAATATTTGTGTGTTGTTTTATGTTTTGTCTAGACTTTTTTGCGATAACCACCAATCACGATAACTTTTTTTTATATGTACTTATTAGTGTCGGACTCAAATATATGTTAATTTTGTGTTTTAATTTATACAATAAAAATAAAAATTAGATAATCAATCAGATATTTTGATATATTTTTATATTTTTTAAGTTGTTAAAAAGGGCAGTCCGGTGCACTAAAACTATCGATATATTTTTATATTTTTTAAGTTGTTAACTATGATATTTTATAGTACTTTTTTTTATGTAATTTTCAAATAATATATGTTACTCTTTTTTTTTTGGTAACCATGGTGTCCATCAGCTTGCGCGTTGAAACTTTTGCGGCATTGATAGTCAATTATATTTTTAAAATTATTTAAGTTCTAATTATTGTAATTTATAATACTTTTTCTTCAATTTCAATTTAAGTGACACTGATATAATTTTAAAAGTCAATCAAATATTTTTTATATTTTAAATTTTTAAATTATTAATTACTATGATTTATAATTTTTTTACATACATTTTAAAAATATATAACAAATTAAAAGAATAAGACACACAAATTAAAGCAAAGATAGAAAATGGAGGCAAGGAAAAGGTACAATAAAATTGTGCTAAAAACAGGTAAACATGCCTGCTTCCACACAACTTCATTGATCTTCTATTATAGAGTAGAATATACTACAAATAATATTTTACATTTATTCAAATAATATTAAATAAAGAAAAAATTACATATAAACATATGTTAATTTTGTCTTATTACATTACATTACATGTTAAAAAAGAAATTACAAAAATCTCAAATTAATTATTTAAATTTCTACTTTTTTTATTTTCTCTCTATTCTTTCTTATATATTCCAAACAACCATATTTTTCTTCAAATTATGCTCCATATTTTTCTCCTAAATTCTTGCTACCTTTTCTCTCCATTTATTTAGTATGTCATTTATAATTATGAGTAGCAGCTGTAATTCCAATTTACCTTCCCTTCTTCCTCACCATTTCACTTCTCCTTAACCACGGATTCCACTTTCTCTACTCGGAATTCATAAATCCAAAATTATTTTTTTTCTTTTTCAAAAAAAAAAATTAAACTCGAATTAATCAAATAAACGCTCTCAATAACAAAACAAAATCAAATTGAAAAAACCCTTTGATTATTATTTTTGCGTAATTATTTTTTTTAATTTAAATTTTTTGTTGAAGTAATTTATTATGTATAGATCTTGAACAGTGATGACTTGGAATGTATTCAGATTTCGTACTGCCCTTAAAAGACTAGGTCAATTATGAACTTGTTGGTGTTAGGCGTTGTGGGTGCTTATTACGCTGTCTTTTTGACCAAAAATGAGGGACGAAACTAAAGGCTAAAGCCAAAAAAAATATTTACTGGGATTTTCCTTTTCACTTATTGAATTTCCCTTTCACTTATTTGTTAATGATTAAAACAACATATTATTAATTAATCTGACATTATAGTTTGAACACATAATATGTTTCCTGTTATGTACCTTTGCTTATAACTGAATCTTACATTGAACTAAAGACTAATACGTTTTAGACGTATGTATTACATAACATCATACATGTTGTAAAACATTTATTACTTGTAAAAAAAATTATAGAAATTGTTAATATCATGCACATTTATAATGTAGGATGCTATATCATACATTGATACAAATGTATAATCAAATATTATACATTTGTAAGTCTACTGGAATGGCACAGTTTCACTATACATTGCTTTGAATGTATAA
>NW_025822785.1:91486-108057 GCF_002878395.1 Capsicum annuum | reverse complement strand
AAAAAAAAAAAAGCAGTGGAAGCCAAGAACTTTAGCATATTAATACATTTCTCTTATTTTTGCGGAGTAAATTTGATTTCGGCGAAACTCCATTTTTTCCGGCTAACTTGATATTATTAAAGAATTTAAATTGTAACGAACCCACAACACAATAAGAAGAAAAATAACAATAAATATGAATTGAATTGGTAAAGAAATAAGATTTCTAAAAAAATGTTGATTTTTTGTTTTTTACAGAAATGGAGAAGAAGATGATAAGAGGAGGGCGGGGGTCAAATTGGGTTAGGGAGGGGAGAAGGCAATAGAAAACGTTTTTTGATTGTCTTCACTCTCTCAAATCAAATATAAAAAATAAAAATAGAAGATGAAGAAGAAGATGACAAGAAAATGGAATGGAGAAAAGATGAAGGAGCAAGTGGGGTGGGAGTGGGGTTGGGGTGGGATGTTGAAGGGACCCATTTTATTTTTATTTTTTTAAAAAAATTATAATTAATTTTTAATAATTATTGGACTTGTAATGTCATGTGTCAATTTTTAATTAGCCTTTTTTGCCACATCAGCGCGTGTGTATTATATACACTTGAGCTTTTAGCTGATTGGACAAAAAATGTCCGATTGAATCAAAATTCGGATGGGCTAGTAGCCTGATAGATACAGATCTTAATTGAGGGATCTAAGTGAATTTTTAGAGCAAATTTGAGAATCTAGCGATGACTTAAGTCATCCTAATAAAACCTCATATGGTGCATCACTCACTTTAAGTTACGGTTCAATTTTCATGACTCACGATTCTTTTTAATTAAAGATTTTAAAGTATTTATTTTCGAAGTCTGTATCGAATTACACTAAATCAATTAAAATATAAAAAACTGAGATGAAAGGAGTAGGGTTTTTTTTTCCTTCTTGTTGACGAAGGGACAAAATTTCTTAAGTAGCAAAAAAGAAATACTCCGTAGCTAGACTATTTCAGGAGGGGGAAAATCAAGGAAGACAACTAATCAGCGTACAAGCTGGCTAGAAGTGATCGTAAGAAAGCCGTCCGATTGTTAGAAAATTATTCATGGGGTAACTTGATAGGGTGTATATTATGTGATTATTATGTGTGGACTTTGGGAAATAATTGATCAAGCCTTACACGTGTTGATTAGAGAGACTCAATAAAATATTGGTCAGCGTAATAAAATAGTGATGGGTTGTGTAAGATAAGTTTGTGTGATGAGGACATGAGGTGTTTAGTTCACCAAAATAGAAAGAGAAGAGAATGGTGGTGGATGGTGACTCGAGTATGAGGGCCCAATTTCTCGGAACCGCAAACGCGTCGCCACATATATCCTAACTGCATGAATGTTAAATATTCTTTCCGTTTTATTTTACTTATCATAAATTTTTTAAGTTTATTTTTTTTTTATCATTTTTGATATATAAGGAAAAGATAATTTTTTTTTATTCTTAATATTAATTATTTTTTTTCTAAATTAAAATGTAAACATCATTTAATAGAAATATTATAATAGTATAGTTATGTTATTAATTATTTTTCTTAATAAATATATCAAGTTAAATTATGACAAATAAAATAGGACGGAAAAAACATATTGATGATGGTAGGGGTTGATTTACTGTTGGCAATACACATCAATAATTCTTAAGTAAATTTCACTTATATACTTCCTCCATTCAGTTTTACTCGTCACAAATTGAGATGACATACCTATTAAGAAAATAATGATTAGTAGTATAATTTTATAATTTTGCCCTTATTAATAATTGTGTCATATCATTTATTAAAGTCTTCCAACATTGATGGAGTAATTATTTGAATGATACCAAAGTATTTTTTGAAAAGAAAAATAGTAGCCTTTTATACTCTTAGAGGTCCTTTGGTACAAAGAGAAATTATCCATGAACTAACAATACTGAGGTTAGCAATACTGAAATTAGTAATGTAGGGATTATTTTTTATCAGTGTTTGATTCATTGTAGTATTATATTGTGTTTGGGTTAAAAACTCTACAAGATCTTCTTTAAGATTATACCCTTAAATTTTTGTGGGATTTTCTGCTTCATTTAACTAGTCAAATTACTTACCCTTTGTGTGATCTTATAGAAAAGTTAAAATGTGAATAATAATTCTCACTCCGCATAGTTGATCATTTATTTATTTATTTTTTAAAAAATTGACTCTATTTGATCAACAAAAATTTAAAATAATAAATTATCATATTATACAAAAATAATTTTTAAAAAATGTAAAAAACGCTATGTAAGAACATCACGGACTTTTGATAATATAATTTTAGATTTTTAAATTATATATTTATTTGATAATAATCTTTTGTATTTAAATTAATTCGTCTGTAAATTGAACGATTACAAAATAGCATAAATATAGTTCACGTTCGAAGCTGTCAACCAACATAAGGGAGAAAATGATATTTAACCACTTCATCCGCATATGCAAAGTAAAAAAGAGGATGGCAAACTAAATGTAACGTAACAACCAAATTTATAGTAATTAAATTTAAAATGAAACCAAAAGAAAAATTTAATAAAAAGAATTGAAAGGTAGTTAAGTCATTTAATTTTCTTATTCATGTATTATTAAGCCATGGATAAGTAATTCCATGATTTCTTAGGTATAAGATAATACACTTTATGGTGTATTAGCTATCCATGTACTAGGTCGGATTAAATTAAAATTGAGCAACCAAACATTGTATTAGTTGGACTAAATTTTAATCCATTGATTATTTTATTTAATACATCCTATCAAACGAGTCCTTAATGGTAAGCTTTTATACGTAGTTCATTCATTTTTGTTAATTGAATTCCAACAAAAATTAATTTTTTTTAGTTGAATTGTAGTAAAAGAATTAGAGTCTACTTTGATATTTGTTGAAAATTCACATGCTTCCGTCAATATAGTTTTTGTATCTTTATTCATTTCTTCTTTCTTAGAACATAAAAGATGTCCATAAACTTTGAATCTTATTATTTACCACAAATTATCGATAAAGTTGAATGTGAAATTCTATTGTTTTGTTCAAAAGGAATTGGTGTCTAATAAGGGTAAGAAGATATAGGATATAGGATATAGTTACTTTGCTACTTTGTAGGGAAACAAATATGAGAGTTGTCAAGGAGGTAGAAAACAATTGTTTTTATCGTGTTTTAGCCTCTCAACTTCTTTATACCACAACTTAAAAAGCTACTGGCTTGTGCATACGATGTTCAAAATACTCTATATTATAGGAGTATGTTTTTATGTATTAATTAATAACTTAAATGCTTTGTAAATTTTCACATCATTAATTTGATTTTTGGAGACTTCAAAAAGTCTTGGAGCATTTTACAAGATTGGTTAATTTAATGCTACTAGGTGTAATTAATTAAGAGTATATAGGAAAAAAATATCTTGTCTTGATTAATAAAAAATGATAAGTAAAAATAAAAATCAAATTAAAAAACTTGTGGCAAGTAAAACTGAACAAAGGTAATACTAAATTGATGTGTTCAAGATTTTCAAAGAATGGAGAAACTATTAGAAAAATACGAAAGTGTTGTTAATAACCATTTAGAAAGGTGCTACCCCACAACAGAAACGAAAAACAAAACAAAACAAAATAGATATAAAATTTAAACTTCCAATTTGACGTAAAGAGGTGCACTCAATTATTATTGCATTATATGATGCTTTTAGACTTTGGTGTGGGTTTACTTGTCTATATTTAGGGGAAAGAGTCAAAAATACCTTTCTATTTTCATTAATTGGCTAAATTTGTTTTGCATTATATTTTCTGGCTAAAAATACCCTTGACGTTATACTATCGGACTAAAAATACCCCTGTCTTTATGAAACTTAACAAAAATACCCTCTAATTGAATAAATTCCCTCAAATTCTATTAAATTATCTAATTTTATTAAATAACTCAAAACCTTCTTTATACCCAACTCGTCTAATTGATTTAACCCACGTAAAATATACCCAATTCTACTCATCCCAACCCATTCTTCCTTCTCTTTTCTTTTATTTTAGAATTTCAATTTCAGTTCTTCTTCATTTGAGTTGGCCAAATATTTTCTCCAATGAGATCATTTCTCGTGAGCATAATAAATATGTCATGAGCTTTAGGATTTCAATTTCACTTCATCCATCTCTCTGCATCATTTATTTCTTGTGAACAAAATATTTTTTTATGACACCCTATTTTTGAAATTAATTTATACTTAATTATTCGTTTAGGAAGAACTATATACAAATGAAATTGCTACTTATTTCATAAAGAGGATTTAATCCCCAGCTATTTGTACTCTTTGTTATTTCGGGTAGCACAAAATCTGTTTGTTTATTCACTAAACTTCAACATGTGGTCAAACTTTTTCAAGAACACTTATGAAGTTTTTTAACACCTTCAACACAAGTTCAATACGAACTATCAAAGAAATGTGTTATATTAAAGAAATAAGATGAAGCAAAATTTGAGCCAAATCCTCCAAATTCACGGAGTGTCCTTTAGGAATTAATTTCCCTCAAGTACTCGAGGTTGCGGAATTTTTTCTCCCAGGATAAAATAGCTCACAATCCGACAACAGTGGTACCTCAAACTATCATATTCTTCAAACTCACTCAACGGGAGATGATCACACAGAGTTTTTAAAAGACAAAAAGTATTTGTAATATGAAATTTTTTTGTACTAAACCTGTGGAAAAATAAAGGTTTATATAGCAATGAAGTGCCCCATCGGAAAGGAGGCAATGGTTCATTGCAAAGGTGTCTCTTTTCTGAATAGTCATGTCTGTCCATTCGAAATAGTATGTCTTTTCCGAACAGTCACAACTATTCAAACTGTCATCCCTTTTTCCAAAATAGTGTGTCTTTTACTCAAAAATTGGTGTCCCTTCATAGCAACTTTTAGCGTTTCTACATGCTTTTGCATGTACGTTAGTGGAGGAATTTTTTTTTGCGTTTTCCTTGGATTTTCGGATCACTAATCTCATCGATCGATCATTTGACAAATCTAAATTCAAATTCTAATCCGAATCCGAGGTCAAAGCCTTGCCGAGCGAGCGACAACACGAGTCACCTCTTGGTTCTTGCCTCACTATCCATGTGGAGTTGTATTTCTTAATAAGAACATATGGAAGTTTCATTCTTGAATTAGTAGACTTTCCTTATTGTGAGCACATTTTCCTTTTAGGTTTGTTTTTTCACTTTCCCTTCACTAATTCCCTCCATTTTTCATCCACACTTACAATTTGAACCCAACAATCCCCCACATGAATGGGGAATGACTACTTTTTCTTAAGACTTTACGGACAAGTATGTGACCATCAAGAAAAGATTGATTGCATCTGGATAAGTGGGTTTTCCTTTGAACTTTTCGTAGTGAACAAGCATCGGATGCACTCGGTCAATCGGTAGATTTGATATCTTTGAACCGTCGAGCTTTAATGTACACCTAGACAACACATGTCACACAATCGGCCTTTTACCGTTTATGATTCTCACGATTTTGTTCGTTTCAACCATGAACACGTCCCGATTTCATGAGAGCTTAGAAAATATGCCTTTACTAACATTCTCCTTGAAGTGGCTTCCACTTCACCCTCACATAGGTAATTTCTAAACGTTCGATTACTATAGATTAAACTATTTGGTCAAATCTGCCAAGTTTAGATAATCATTAAAAGACTTAATACCTTAAGTCTTATCCCTGTTTACTAAACATTGTCTACATCATGAGAATGAGTCGGGTATATTGACAATGTTGAACCTATCAGACACAACTTTATTTGATCTCCTTGAACCTAGCTCTTGAGATCTCTAGTCTGCTAGGTAGAGTTACCGCCATGCTGACTTGTCCTAGGCCGTCAATATATTCCCTTAGTTGTTCTCTCAACTCCCTCTCTAGATAGGCCTTTTGTAAGTGGATCCGACATATTATCCTTTGACTTCACATATTCAACAATAATAATTCCACTAGACAGAAGTTCTCTAACGGTATTATGTCTCCGTCTTATATGACGAGATTTACCGTTATACATCATGCTCCTACCCTACCTATCGCCGCTTGACTATCATAATATATACATACTGGTGCCAATGGTTTGGGCCAATAAGGAATATTTTTTAAGAAATTTTAGAGTCATTCTGCTTCTTCACCGATTTTATCTAGTATGATAAATTCAGATCTATTGTAGAGCGAGCAATACATGTCTTTTTGAACGATTTCCAAAAGACTGCTCCTCCACCTATAGTAAATACATATCCACTCGTGGATTTTATTTCATTTGATCCGGTGATCTAATTTGAATCACTATATTCTCAAGTACTGCAGGATATTTATTATAATACAAAACATAGTCTTGAGTGTATTTAATAGAGCCGTCAATATGGGCTAGGACCGTTGCCTGTAATTTGATGGAGTTGAGCTTCAATTTTTGCAGCCCATTTAAGAACAGAGCTTTTTAGCCTGGCCCAGATAAGCCCGTGGCCCGTGGGGCTTGAGTAATGTGGGTTGGACTAGCCCGTGGGCTGTCTCATAAGTCAAATACATGTAACTATTTAGACTGCTTATAAGTATTTTTATTTGGTTCGAAGGATATCATGTCAAAAGTTATTTAATTTCGCTATTAGGAATATTTTTTGGGGTGTTAGAGACTTGATTAACAAGTATTAACACTATGCAATATTGTCTACTAATATTTATGTTTATTAACGTTCTAAAATTAAATTATAAAATATTATTTTTTTAAAAGTGGGCTGGCCCGTGAGGCTCGCAACCCATAGAGTAATGGAGTGGGCTTTGTGTTTTTTGGCCCATCAAGGCCCGTCAAACCCAAAGCTCGTATGGGCTAGTCCGAATGGGCTGGGCCGACCCGTATTGACAGCTCTAGTATTTAAGATATCCATAAACTCTTTTCATTGTCATCCAATGAATTTTATTGGGATTACTTGTGTACCAACTCAACTTACTAATAGCACATGCTATGTCTGGTCGTGTATAATTCATTATTACATTAAACATCCCAACACTCTTACGTACTCTAACTGTGAGTCAATTTTACCTTCATTCTTTTGAAGTGCAAAGCTCACATCCAATGGAGTCTTGACAATACCAAATTCTAAATGCTTGAATTTTTCAAGTACCTTTTCAATGTAATAAGACTGCGGCAATGCCAACCCTTGTAGAGTTCTATGGATTCTTATTCCTAAGATCACATCCGCAACTCCAAGGTCTTTCATATCAAACTTGCTCTCAAGCATTCGTTTCGTAGCATTTATGTCAGAAATATCTCTACTGATGATCAACATATCATCCACATACAAATGAATTTTAACTTTGTGATTTGGAGTGTCTTTAATGTAAAACACACTTATTACATTCATTTATCTTGAACCCGTTTGCCAACATGGTTTGATCAAACTTTGCATGCCACTGTTTAGGTGCTTGTTTTAGTCTATAGAGTGACTTAACCAGTTTGTACACCTTCTTTTCTTTATCAGGAACCACAAAACCCTTGGGTTGTTCCATGTAAATTTCTTCCTCCAATTCTCCATTTAGGAATGTTGTTTTCACATTCATTTGATGGATTTCAAGACCATATACCGCCTCCAAGGCAATTAACATCCGAATTGATATTATCCTTGTTACTGACGAGTATGTATCAAAGTAATCAAGGCCTTCCTTCTGTTTGAAGCCTTTTACTACAAGTCTTGCCTTGTATTTGTCAATAGTACCATTTGTTTTCATTTTTCTTTTGAAGATGATCCTAAAGGTTTATTTTCCAGAGGAAGATCAACCAAATTCCACGTATAGTTGCTCAATATTGAATCAACCTCACTATTGACTATTTTTTTCCTAAAGGATGAGTTTGATGACGGCATCGCTTCTTTAAATGTTTGAGACTCGTTTTCTAAGAGAAATGTTATAAAATTTGATCCAAACGAAGTTGACATTCTTTGACGTGTAATACATCTTGGATTCTCATCATTATATACCTCCTCACTTGGTTCATCTCGATGTCGTTTAGACCTTCCACTAGACTGTCCATGTCTAATTTTATATGGATAAATGTGTTCAAAGAACTTAGTATTATCTGATTTAATTATCGTATTTTCATTGACATTCGGATGTTCAAATTTATGAACCAAAAATCGACATGCTTTACTACTTTTAGCATATCTTATAAACACGCAGTCCACTGTCTTAGGTCCTATTTTCACCCTTTTAGCCATAGGACTTGAACTTGACACCTCACACGTTGAAATATTTCAAGTTGAGTTTTCTTTCTTTCCATTTTTCATATGGAATTGAATGTGTCTTACTATGGGCACTCTAATGAGTATTCAGTTAACTGTAAGGATAGCTTTCCCCCACAAGTTTTGCGGTAAATCTAAACTTATTAGTAAGACATTCATTATTTTCTTTAAGGTTCGATTTTTTCTTTCTGCAATTTAGGTGAATACGGGGATGTAGTTTGATGGATAATTCCATTCTTTACACATATTTTCGCAAATGGAGATTCATATTCTCCACCCCTATCACTTTTTATCATTTTGATCTTTCTCTTTAACTAATTTTCAACTTCTATTTTATATTGCCTAATTTCATCTATTGCTTCATCCTTACTGTTTACTAAATAGACATAACAATATCTAGTGCAATCATCAATAAAAGTTATAAAATACTTCTTTTCACTATGAGATGGTGTTTATTTCATATCACAAATGTTAGTGTGTATTAAGTCTAAGGGATTGTAATTCTTTTCAGTGAACTTATACGGATGCTTAGCATACTTTGATTCCACACACGTTTGATATTTTGATATTTCACTCAAAGTTTGACAAAACTTCTAAGTTAATCAGTTTTTGTAAAGTTTTGTAATTGACATGTCATAATCGTTCATGCCAAAAATCATTAGACTCAAGCAAAATAAAAAAAATAAACTTTTATTGATTTCAACAATCATTATATTCATGTTAAATAGGCCCTCAGTGAGGTAGCCTTTTCCTATGTACATTTTTCTTTTTTAATTATAATTTTTTTCGAAAATAAATACACATTTAAATCCATTTTTGTCAAGAAGTAATATGAAAATCAAGTTCTTCCTTAACTCCGATACATAAAGGACATTGTTGAGAGTTAACACTTTCTCTGATGTCATTTTCAAGCATACTTTTCCTATCCCTTCAACCTTTGCAGTTGCGGAGTTTGCCATATAGATCTTCTCTTAGCTTTGAGCCAGAGCAAACACAGCAAAAAACTCTTTATTTGGACAAAAGTGGCGGGTGGCACCAGAATTCATCCACCATTCTCGAGAATTTCCCACTAAGTTACATTCCAAAAGCATGGCACATAGACCATCCATTTCATTTTTGGATTCATCCATATTTGCTTGATCCTTCTTTTTGCCTTTCTTTGGGGTACAACAATCTGTAAACTTGTGGCTAATCTTACCACAATTAAAGAATTTTCCTTTGAATTTCTTCTTAGGTTGATTGCTTTGTTGTCCATCTTTCTTCCACTTCTTTGAGTTATTGGGGTCATCTTCTACAATATTAGCTCCATTCATTGCAGAATTTTCTTTAGACCTCCTCTCTGTGGCTTTGTTATCTTCTTCAATGTGCAACTTCACAATGATATCTTGGACTGTCATCTTCTTTCGTTTGTGTTTCATGTAATTCTAGAAGTCCTTCTATAAAGGTGGCAACTTCTTAATTATCGCAGCAACTTGAAATACCTCGTTCACAACCAAACTTATAATAAAGTTTATGTGAACATTAAGAATATTTTTAGCATGTTCAAATAAGGTATTCATTAAATTCATACCTTTAGTAAGGATATCGTGGATGATGACCTACAATTCCTATACTTGAGAAACGACAGTTTTGCTGTCAATCATTTTGTACTTAAGGAATCGTGCAACAAAGAACTTCTTGGTTCAGCGCATTCCATAATTTTTTAGATGTCTTCATTCTGCTGTAGACGTTGTATAAGTCATCTTAGAGGCCACTTAGTATATAATTCCTGCATAGAAAATCAGAATATTTTTATGCCTCTATTACAACGAATTGCGCCTGGTCTGAAGTTTCTTCGGGTACTTCTGAAGCATCTTCTGATATAAACCTTTGAAAACATAAGGTCGTCGATAGAAGAACTCTTCTGTTGCCACCGCTTAAAATCAACTCCAATTTTTTTTTTTTTGGCTTTTCTGCTAGTGCCATAACAGGTGGCGCATTTGTACAACTGGTTGTAGCAACACTTGTTGCTGCCATACTTGTCACACCTTTAACATGACCGTCTGTAGTCAATTTTTCTGTCAAAAGATAGTCAACTTTATTATAAAAATATACTAATTACAAGTTAGTAAAAGCATATAAAACACTACTTGTTTCTTGTTTAACAATAAAGTTTTTATGTCTTCCAATCGTTAACCGAATGACCTTTAACTTGTGATGAAGTTTTTATTTCTTCAAATCACTTGTTAAGTTCAAACAAAGTAGAAAACATAAAACGTTAATCTCCAGAAACCAAAACAATATAGATTATGATAAAAAGTTAATTCCTTAAGATTGTTGTTTTGAATAGCACAAAATCTGTATGTTTATTCACTAAACTTCAACACGCGGTCAAGACTTTTTCAAGAACACTTATGAAGTTTTTCAACACCTTCAACACAAGTTCAATATGAACTATCAAAAAAGTGTTTCATATTAAAGAAATAAGATGAAGCGGAATTTCAGCCAAGTCCTCTGAATTTACGAAGTGTCCTTAAGGAATTAATTTTCCTCAAGTACCCGAGGTTGAAAAATTTTTCCTCTCAGGATAAAATAGCTCACAATCCGACAACAGTGGTACCTCAAACTATCAGATTCTTCGAACTCACTCAACGGGAGATGATCACACAGAGTTTTTAGAAGACAAGAAGTATTTGTAATACAAAAAATTTTCATACTAAACCTGTGAAAAAATGCAGGTTTATATATTCATGAAGTGCCCCTTCAGAAAGGAGGTAATGGTTCATCGAAAAGGTGTATCTTTTCTGAATAGTCATGTCTGTTCATTTGAAATAGTATGTCTTTTTTAAATAGTCACAACCATCCAAACAGTCATCCCTTTTTTTGAAATAGTGTGTCTTTTACTCTAAAAGTTGTGTCCCTTTAGAGCAACTTTCAGCGTTTCTACATATTGTGTTTTCCTTGGATTGTCGGATCAATTTTTTCCAAGTTTCAAATAAATTTTATCTAAAAAATTAATCTCATATATCAGTCAAATCCAAATTCGATGCCGAAGCCGAGCAACGACAATGACGGCGCTAGGTACTTTTTGGTTCTTGCCTCACTATCCATGTGGAGTTGTGTTTCTTAATAAGAACACGTGAAAGTTTCATTCTCCCGCCAATGTGGGAGAATTAATATACTTTTCTTATTGTGAGCACACTTTCCTTTTAGGTGTGTTTTTTCACTTTTCCTCCACTAATTCCCTCCATTTTCCATTCACACTTTCAACTTGAACCCAACACTTTTGCCTCTTCAGCTATATTTCTTAAGTAAGCACAAAACAAATTTATTATGTTCATTCTCTTGTCCAGATGCAAGACTTAAAAGTATGGAGGGTACTTTACTAATTTTAAGTCTCTTACAATTTTAAAATTTTGTGAATTTATTATTGTCTAAGAATTATTTTTTGAGGTCTGTCTATTATATGCTTGAAAAATATTGTTACAATAGAACAATCAACTAATCACCTGCATGGAAATACCAAATACAAATGTACAATAACAATAATTTTGTTGTTTGCTCGAGATGGCTACTTAACTGAATTACTTGAACGGAGTGTAAAATCGAGAAAGGGAAAAGAGAATGAGTGCAGTGTTGGTTGGAGAGGGAGTTTGCCAAAACAACAGCCCAAGTTGCTGATTGTCGACGTGGAGGAAATAACATGAGAAAGAAGGAAGGATTTTACATGGTGCAAATCAATTAGAGGGATCGGATATAAAGAACGTTTCAGGTTCTTTAATGAAATTGAATAATTTTATAGAATTTGGGGGAATTCATTCAATTAGAAGGTATTTTTGTTAAGTTTCATAAAGACCGGGGTATTTTTAGCTCGATAGTACAACAGTAGGGGTATTTTTAGCCAGAAAGTATATATGACAGAGGGAAAACTTAACCAATTAATGAAAGTATAAGGGTGACCTCCACCTAGATACACCCCCTGTAGGATGTTCTTATTAGACCTCTCGACTCATTTTGAAATACTAACGTGACCTTTTTTGCATAAGTCAATTTATTTGAGACCCTTAAACATTCACTAAATAGATTAAATAAAATATGTCTACTCTTCACATTATAGAAAAATTTACATAAATATACAAGTTAACTTTTAGTTATTACATAAAATCTCATTTTTCAAAAGTAATTACAAATATGTCAAATTAATTACACAATATTCCATTCTTTTATATTTCTCTCTCTCTTGACTTCTCATACATACAAACACACGATCTATCCCTTTTATTAGCTATTATCCCTTCTATTCAGTCATAACTAATGCTCTTTAATTTTAGCTTACAGTCAAACAATCCATCATGTGGTGGTTTCAAGATTTCAAATTTCAAACGTTAACTAATCAAAGTGCTCAACTTCATTATCTTCTTCTATTATTTCTGAGTCTTTTTTTTTCAACTTTACCAAATCAGATTTTTTTATTTTCATTGTTGCATGTTTGTAGTTCTTAAAATCTAAACTTTTGAAATGACATTCCAGTGTGAGATTTGCTTTATTTTGTATTTTTTTCAACTTTTCTAGTTCAAAGTGTTTTGGAGATTTTGCTTATATTTTTTCAACTTTTCTAGAAATTTTGTTGTTGAATTTGTTCCTGGAACGTTTGATAACAAGAATCCCAATTTCGCAGAGAACAGGTCAAAATACCGAAACTACCTAATCGAAATGAAGAAATTGAGAAAAATTGGTGGTACAAGTTTCAAAATACCATTGTGAAATCTGCAAGTAAGAAAAAAATTAATGAATCAGGACGATCGCGTTTTTCAAAGGTATAGTGAATTGATTTTTTTTCTTTCTAATTGTGATTTCTCATACATCGTTATACATAACTTTGTAATGTATGGTGTTAAAGACTTTTTTGTCATACATATATTGTTACTTTCATCCTCATACATTACTAAGCAATGTACGAGGACGTGGTTAAATTTTATTGTTTGTTCAATTTTATTCAATTCAACCCTTATACATTACTAAGCAATGTATGAGTATGTGGTTGATATCTGTTGTTTGTTCATTTTTATACATATCAAGTTGTGTATAAGAAAATATTATTCTTAAGTTAGCATGAGTTGTTCTATTTTTATTTACTATACATTGGTATACATATCAAGTCATAATTCTTAGATTTTTTAAATTTACATACATTACTACCCAATGCTTAGTACAACATAATACATATGTTATTTTGAATATGTCAACATTATACATTCACATGGTAATCTTATATATATATATATATATGAAAGGTATGTATAAGGTTATAGTAATCTGCAATTTTTGATTGAACTTATACATATCCAGTTATGTATAAGAAAGCATTACACATAATAGACATTTTTTTTTGTATTTCTTTTACATGAACATAGATATATTATACACAAACATGTGTACATTATGTTTTAGATTTTTTGGGTGTATGAAAGTATTTTTTAGCTTATACATTGCAGGTTATGCACGTTAAAGTCAATTTTCATTATTTATGAAGTGTACTTTTTCTTTTCAATTCAACATTATTTTGTTGTGTTAGATTTTTAATAAGATTGTAATTATATATTATTATTACAGGGGATGAAATTACGAAGTGATCAAGGTCACTAAAGGATATACAAGTGAGAATGATGATCCTTTGTGATCCAGGCCATTATATGTTCACCCAATTGACGAAGCAACAATAGTTAGTTTAGAATAATGCATAATTTTCACCTTCTATATGAACATTCTTTTTTTTTTTTTTATGTTTTAGAATGGTGTTAAAGACATGTAACAGTTGTTAGGTTTTGAATGTTTTTTCGACTTTGTATTTTTTTTTAGATGTTGTAAGAATGTTTTAACTATCTTCAAAATAAGTCTGTCTTTTTAATATAAGTTGTTATACATCTTGTTCTATAAGTCTGTCTTTGTATTTGCCTTATACATTACAGTTACGATTTAATTACATTAACATATCTATCCAACACACAACTGATAACACATTAGAATGTTAACCTTATACATATGCATGTATGTATAAGGTTGTTGTTACCTGCAAGTTTAATAGACCTTTCGCATATCCACTTCGCGTTAGTTCAATCAATAATGCAGGTAACTATAATATTATATATAACATGTATATGTATAAGGTTACCATACTAATGTATAGATTAACATATTCAAGAACTTATATTATTTTGTAAAAAATTAAAAGTCACCTGATGCAATTTAATTTTTGACATTATACATATCAAGTTATGTATATTCTTCAACATAATACATTTAAAATTTCGTTAATGTCAACGTTATACATTAAAGTAATTACACTATACATAAGACTGTTATGTATAAGGTCAGTGTAGCCTGTAATGTTTTCTGCGTACTTACATATCATCTCACCTGATGTAAAATTGCGATATTCATATTGTTGATAGAAGTTGAAAGAAAACAAATCTTGAACTAATGCAGGAAGAATTGTTGTATGAGAAATATCAATTTTAATCAATCAAATTATTGTGATGTATTAAATTTTTTTCAATTTGAATTACTACCACTAAGTTTAAGGTACCACTAAGCAATAAATTAGTATTGTCGTCGATTAAGGTGTTTGATTTACTTTCCTTAAATATAAGTGTCTGATTTAATTAATAAATTAGATAATTAAGGTGTCCAATTTACTTTTCTTAAATATAGGAAAACGATTTTACCTCATACATACGAAGTAATGTATAAGATAGGTACGACATGTATAAATACTTTTTTGAATATGGGAAAGAGAAAATTAATCTGTGAGAAAAGGTAATTAAGTTCATAAAGTCTGAGTTTTATGTTGTTCAGACGAAGATAACTAATTAACTACAATGAAGTTCTTGATCTAATCTTCATTATCATTGATTATACATTTAACGCTAAAGAAGTGAAGCTCAAAATATATATCACAAACACTTTCTAATTAACAACATATCCAAACAAATTCTAGTTAAACTTGCAATGAATTAAGCATAATTGAATTCCACATAATTCATATTCTTGAATATTCACACAACTAAAAATGATCCTCCTGCATCCACAAATTGTTTCTCCAGCTACAAATTAATCAATTAATTGCAAAATGGGTCCAAAGAACCTCTTTCTCACTTAGCTAAATTATTATGCAATTAATGAAAATTACCTTCCACGCCATACTTGACTTATATATTTTTTTACATTCATCAATATTTAATTCTGAAGCAATCGTTGAGATCAGCCTAAAAAAAGATATTGAGATCAGCCTAAAAAAAGTTATACTTTCAGAAACAACAATACCATCACTTTTGTATTGTTCATATACAATTTCAGAATGTCGAATACCAGAATGCCTCAATAAAATTATGATGTTCATAATGATGTTGGAGGTTGCTGGAAAATCGATCTTGAAAAACTTCGGAAACAATTATTGGGGGAGAAATTCCAAGATCAATCTACTCAGTTTTTGAAATGTTTCAAAAAAAATTAAATTTGATCTGTTGTTACTGATTTTAAGGTTCCACTAATTCATACATTAATGATTTCCATTAATTAAGTTAGAGAATTAAGGTGACTGATTTAATTTCCTTAAATTTAGAAAAAACAGTTTATATTATACATTCCACTATAAGATTCACTTTTTTAAATTTGAGAGAGAGAAAACTAATCCAGGATATTATGTAATTAAATTTATTTACTATGAGATTTACGTTGTTTATACTTAACGATACAAACCATCATTAATTGGATCAAGCTTGAGATTTTACGGCTTATTGGCAATGTATATTTCATCTGTTTCAAATTACTTGACATGTTTGCTAAAAAAATTATCTCAAAATAGTTGGCATGCTTAAGAATTTTTCAAGAGATAATTAATTATTTTTTTTTCAATTATACACATATTAATTGAAGAAGATTCATCTAATTGTTTGTTAAAAAAATCGTCTCAAAATAGTTGACATGGTTAAGAAATCAAGAGATAATTAATCATTTTTTTCAACTATACCCCTATTAATTAAAGAAGATTCGTCTAATTAAGATTAAATAAGGTCATATTAACCAAATTTGCATTCCTTATTAATTTATCCTTAAGAATTGTGCAAAAAACAAAGAGAACCCCCCCCTCCCCCGAACTTGTCGTCACAACTCACTTTAACACTTAAACTTAACTTCCGTTTATTTACCCTCCTTAACAACTTTCAAATGAATTAAATTCCCCCTATAGCTGACGTGGCAAAAAAAAAAAGAGCGAGTGAATTTTTTTTTTTTTAAAAAGACCACTTTATTGCTATTTTTATTATATA